>NC_142463.1:16275342-16426857 GCF_049115385.1 Moschus berezovskii
ACAGCCCATGGGATTGCAGAGTCAGACATGACTTAGCAACTAAACAATAACAATCCTGCTCATGAGGGTTCTACTCTTATGACTTTAGCACCTCCCAAAGGCCCCACCTCCTAACACCATGACATTCATCAGGTTTCAATATATGAATTTGGGGGAACACATTCAACCTATAGAACAAACATAAAATCTAGGTTAAAAAGTATGCTGACTCTGCAAATGCAGCTTGAAGATAAATCAATATGTTCTCACTTCCACCAAAACACTGCTTGCGAGATCTTCCTCTGAGAACAGCTGCTGGGGCAGCAGGAGACTGGCTCCTCCTGGGAGAAAGAGGCTGCCTTCACATGTAAGGTCTAGGACTGAATGAACAAAAGAATGGGCTGTTTTCCTTCATGAGGTACAATTGCTGCCAACTAAAGTGAAGAAAGGCTTCCCTGGTGGCTCAGAATCTTCCTGCAATGCAGGAGACCCAGGTTCGATCCTTGGGTGGGGACGATTCCTTGAAGAAGGGAATGGCAACCCACTCCAGTTTTCTTGCCTGGAGAATTCCATGGGCAGAGGAACCTGGTGGGCTACAGTCCATGGGGTCGCAAGGAGTCAAACACGACTGAACGACTAACGCACAAAGTGAATAAAACAGTCCATTGAAGAACAGACACTCTGCAGATGGGAGACGACGGCCAGAGGAAGGAGTCTCACAGTTGTCTCTTTGGGGTATAGAAATTCACAATGCCACATAAGGAGCAAGGGGCCATGCTGGGATCTGAACTGGGAGAGTCAGGCTCTAGAGTTCAAGATCTTAACTATTCCACCACACTGCATCTCAGACTAGGGCAGAGAGACTTGAGGGCAAGACTGGAGCAGCCCAAGGGCAACATTCAAACATCTGGAACAGTGAGGGGAGAAGGGAGTGGTCCCGTGGGGATGACCAAAATTGGAGATGGAAGTAAAGGCAGGCAGGTCTCTGCTCACTGGAAGGAAGAACTTTCTAACAAGCAGAGCTATCTGGCAGTGGATGGGCTGTGCTGGGCAGGACCAAGCCCCTTGCCACAGGCAGTTGGCAAGGAAGGAGACCTGTGTGCTGGGCAGGGTGGAGGGAATTCCTGAACTGGAAAGAGGGCTGTACTTAGAGGTCAAAACTGATAATACTCTCTTCCTTTCCCAGACTTTTCCTCTATGCAGGCCTCGGTGGCTCGTACAGAAGGCACAGATGGTAATTTCTGCCTCTGGCCAGATGTGGGGCCCCAGTGAAGACGCGTTTGTGGGAGAGATGACCACAGACACAGGGGAGAGAACTCAGAGGCAGACCTTGGAGACACAGAACTGGTGTTTACTGAGTTTTTCTAAGTACTACTTATTTGAGCATTACATGTGTCACCTCCTTTTCTCCTCGCATCTTCTGAGGTTGATATTCTTCTCATCACACAGAAGAGGAGCCTGAGGCCCAGGGAGGCGAAGCAGAGAGCCTGGGGGGCCCAGGGCACCTGAGAGCCACCTTGGTGTTCCCACTGTGGGAACAGAGGCCCAGGCAGGCTTGGGGCCACTGGGGATCCCAAGGTGGTCGGAGGGTTCAGGGTGGGGGGCGGCGGGCAGCCGAGTAGAAAGGATGGGTGGGGGTGGAGTGGGGAGACACTGCCAGACGGAAATGAAAGTGGCCTCGAAAAAAAGGAAGGAGGGAAGAAAAGCAGAAACTAAAACAAGTGACAAAGAAAACGAGAGTCCAGAGGAAGTGGCCAGGGGGCGTGGCGCCGCCAGAGGAATCCCCCACTGCCCGGTGTTTCCTCTCTTCTCAGAGACTGGGGGTGGGGGGGGGTGCGGCTGACCAGCGGCGCTGTCACTGCGACACCTTGGGTCAGAGGCTGCCAGGCTTCTTTGGAAAGGAAGGCCTTGTCCCGCCAGCCCAGAGACGCGGCAGCGACACCGAGCCCAGAAGCCCAGGCGGGGGCTGGACTGACCACGTCCTGCTGGCCGCTTCTGGGACATTGATTAGACCTCACTGGGCCTGCCTCCTCTCTCTAAAGTGGGTACAACCTCCCAAGCCCACAACATGGCTGGGAGGGCTCACTGAGCCACAGACCGGAGCAAGGAGAATGGCACCTGGGGGCCCTGCTTGCCTGGAGGAGCACCCAGGAGACGAGCGGGTGGCAGGATGTGCACTGGCACTCCTGGGAGGAGCGTGTGGAGGGGGCGCTGTGGAGGGAGGATCCATTGTCTCATTCTTGAGTATTTATCTATTGGACGCCTGTGGGTCCTTAATCTCTCTATGCACTGTTGGCCCTGGAAGTAAAAGGCTGAGAAGGGTGAGTCTATTCCCAATACAGCCTCTGCAGAGGGACTCCCAGCTCCTTCTCCCGACTCTTCCACTTGATAGCTGTGCCACCTTGGGCAAGCGACTTGACCTCTCTGAGCACCCCTCCTCATCTGTAAAGTGAGAACGAGAAGCCTACCTACCTCCTAGGTGGCGAGGATTCAGTGAGACTGCAGAAAGCACTCAGTCCAGAGCCAGCCACAAATCCATCAGCCTCAGTGGGGCAGTGCCCAGCCTGGTGGGAAGCTGGCTGCTCTACAGGGACAAGAACAGCTCTGTAATGGCAGGTACCACCAAGGGCTGGAGCACTCAGGGCTCAGCAGGGATGCAGGGCTGGCTCTGCCAAGGTGTCAGAATGGACAGAAAGGAGATGGAGCTGGTTGGGCAAAAGGGTCCAGCAAAGGGAACAGCAGAAGCAAAGGCCTGGAGACCAGGCAGAGGGTGAAGCGTTTGGGCACAGCAGTGATGGATGAGGCTGGATTTGTCCAGGGTGAGAAGCTCTCTAGTCCAAGGCTCTCCAACAGTGCCCAGACCAGCCCCAGAAGTGAAACAGACATGCAGCTGGGGATGCTCTGGTCAGATAGGCTTCTAGGGCTGGTTCACCCAGCCAGACGTTTGCTCGGGCTGTCTGCCTCCAGATGGACCCGGGGAATTCCCCAGGGGGTGCACATGGCTCTTGTGAACTGGTCTGGCCTGAGGTTCAAGGCCAAGAATGAGGGCAGCTGCTGTGGTGAAGGTGTCACAAGGCTGGGGTCATGGGGAGGAGAAGGAGGGGCTTTCTCGGCCATGCCTTTGCTCAGTGTTCTAGGCCTTGTTTGCATAGAGGACAGCTGCCCCTCTGGGGCCACATCACCTGCCTCCATATAACTCCATTCTCACTCTCAGTCACAGCCCCCACTAGAGGTCTGGGGGTTATTCAGGCTGCCTTGGCCATGTGGCCTTCCACACAGCCATCCAGGAACAACCAGAAATCAGACCACCGGCTCTTTGCCCTTCTGCTCACTTGCCCAAGCATCAGGGTCTCCATCTGTGAGATGGAGATAATAACCAGACCTACCTCCCTGGAGGGTTGTAGAAATGAAAAGAGGTCCTGAAGGAAATGCACTTCGCAGAGAACTCAGAGAGGGGATCAGTCATTGGGGGCCCCTTCCCTTTATCTACTTCTTCCATCACATTAGAGGGACTGGCCAGACCCAGGCCCATTCCCTCCCTCGCTCCAACTCTGTGGCTTGTTCAGTTCAGTTCAGTCGCTCAGTCGTGTCCGACTCTTTGCAACCCCATGAATCACAGCATGTCAGGCATCCCTGTCCATCACAAATTTCCGGAGTTCACTCAAACTCACCTCCATCGAGTCAGTGATGCCATCCAGCCATCTCATTCTCTGTCGTCCCCTTCTCCTCCCTCCCCCAACCTTTCCCAGCATCAGAGTCTTTTCCAGTGAGTCAGCTCTTCGCATGAGGTGGCCAAAGTATTGGAGCTTCAGCTTTAGCATCAGTCCTTCCAATGAACACTCAGGACTGATCTCCTTTAGAATGGACTGGTTGGATCTCCTTGCAGTCCAAGGGACTCTCAAGAGTCTTCTCCAACACCACAGTTCAAAAGCATCAATTATTCGGCGATCAGCTTTCTTCACAGTCCAACTCTCACATCCATACATGACCACTGGCAAAACCATAGCCTTGACTAGACGGACCTTTGTTGGCAAAGTAATGTCTCTGCTTTTCAATATGCTGTCTAGTATATTGAAAAGATATATCCACTATCTATACAACAGTCTATTCACCTGCAAAGTGAAGAAGAAACTGAGCAGCACTGTTCCCCAGGCAAAAATAGTCAGCTGGAAAGCTCATCCCCTCAACCCCACCTTCTACTTCTACAGGAACCAGGTGCTTCCCGGGACTCTGATGCCCCTTCCCAAACTTGCTGTTAGAAAAGGACCTAATGTTAGTCATTTACCTTTTAGTCTAAATGAGCTTCCAGTACCTTTTAAATTGGAATATTTTTAGAAGGACTCTAATCTCCCTCCCAACTCCAGACCCACTTTACAGAAGGAGAAACTGAGAAGAGGGGGAGAAAAAAAGGCTGTGACTGGGGTCGGTGGCTTGTATATAGCAGGTCTGTACTCGAGACCAAGGCCTCACGAATATTACAGTCCTTGTAGACTCAGCCACTGTGCTTACTCCTCTTGTTATTTCAATTCAACTATAAGCCAACTAGCCCAACAGTTGATTCTGCATTGAAAGGTACAAGGTGCTGGAGACCAAGAAAGAGAAGATGTGTTCTTTCTTTTGATGTGCAATCGTATGTTACATGAGCCTCCAGTCTCACCACTCCTGAGCCTCACACCAGCCCAAGGAGGGAGGCAGGAATTATTGGGCCCATTTTCCAGATGAGGATCCTAAGACCAAGAGAGGGAAAGTGATGAGGCCAAGGTCCTACAGCCAGTTGGTTTTAACCTTAGAAAATCCAATGGCAGAGTAGGGTGCTTTCATCTTACCTCTTCATGTGGAGAGGAGAAAGCCCCCACCTGCCCCAAATTCCCCTCTGTCCACTTGAGGAGGCCTGGTCTAAGGCTCTGCTCAAGGAAGGCTCAGTGTGGGGAAAGTGCCAGGAGGATGGCTTCTACCCCACCTTGCCATGACCCTGGACAGGCTGCTTCCCTCCTGGAGCCTCTGCCCTCCTTCCCTGCAGAGGTGAGGAGTAGATGAGCTGACCCTTCAAGCTTCTCCCCTTGCTGACCTGCATGTGCCAGGCCTGCCCAGGCTGCAATCCCTGGTGTCAACACTCCCAGCTCCTGCTGCTGCCGGTACTGGGTACCCAGAGAGCTAGTTCCCCCATCAGCACTCGCTCCTGGGGCCAATCTAGGAAGGGGGCATCACTGGACCACCAAAAGGATGCTACCAATGCTGCAAACAAATGCATGGGGACGCCAGGGTGTACAGCCACGTGGTTCTCTCTGCTCTCTGCACATTAATAATGCATGCACAGCCGGCGTGGGTCCATCACAGGCCTGAGGTCAGGTGGCATTAGGAGGCTCCTAATGGTCCTGATTATGTGGGGAAGGCTCCCAAGTGGAATGTGGGAAGCTTGGGCGGGAAGCCAGGATTCCGGGCACTTAGATCCTACAGGTGGGAGGCGGGGGGTCTAAGAGGGCAGCTTCCACAGCCCATAGCTCCATTCAGAGGATCAAATGGGGTGAGCTGAAGCTTCCCACAGGGGGCTGTTCATGAAGAGGAGGAAGGACCCCAACCTCTGTGCATAGGTCACAAAGAAAGCGAGGAGTCTTAGAGATCAGGGCTGAGAGAAGCCCAGTCAGAATCTCTCCCTGGAGGCCCCTCTGCCCAGTAGCTCTGCAACCAGTGCCTGCACACCCCCAGGCCCAGGACACTCAATACCTCCAAGAATGACACACAGCCTATCTCTGAGCAGGTCTGACTGTGGAAACAGAGATAGTTGTACACTTCAGTCCAGAGCGCAAGTGCCACTAAATATTGATTGAGTGAGTCAGGAAGCTGGATAAAAGAGCTGACAAGAGAGACAGAGGTCCTGAGTCCTATTCCTGAGGGTCCTCTTTGTCTTCAAGTAATTCCAGGCCACCAAATTGGCCAGTTTTCTGGCCTACCACAGTGGCAAAATCCCTGCCAGAAGCCCTGAGCCAACGCAGGGCCCATGAGCCCCTGTGAGCTTTGCAGCCATGGGCAGATGGGTGAGGAACTGAGGGCTGGGTGGGCTTGTCCCCAAGCACAACCTCACCTGCGGGCTGAGCCCCACTTCTCGGCAGGATGTGCACCATTTATTCCTACGGAGCTTTATGCCCAGGCTGAACAAATCTCTTCAAGCTCCGCCCACTCCCCATCATCCAGCTCCTGGACCAGGAAGCTCCACCCTCTAGGACAGACCCCCAGTTCAGGCCTGGTTGCCCCCCAACAGAACCACAAGCATACAAAGCCAGAGACACAGTCCAGAGCCATGTCTTCACCAAAGAGCCCCTGCTGGGGGGTTAGATGTAGCTAGGTCCTGGGATGGGCAGGAGAGCACAGGACATCCAGGTTTCCAGCCCCCATAGAAAATGAGAGCACTCCAGTCGGCCAAGTTCAAGTGTTCAGAGCATTCTGGGAAATCACAGGGAGGAAACGCCGTGGCAATGAATTTTCATGCTGACCCCTGGCAGTCCAAGGCTCTTCTGTCATCTCCCCCAGGGGCCACTGGTATCTTCCTGGCTGCATGAGGCAACAGGCCATATGGGTTGTGCTGAGACCAAGTGGTTGGGGTGGGAGTGTGGAGGATGAGAACACAGCCAAGGAGGAGCCAAGGGATGGGATGTCCTTTGATTCTGAAACCCCAATGCTGACAGCCAGCTGCCTGATACCAAGGTACTAAGTGGTAACTACTGTAAAAAGCCAGGAGCTTGACAGTGAAGAGTGGAGTAGAATGCCTTACTCTGTGTCCCCCAGCCCTTGCTTTCACATCACAGGCCTCATGCTGGTGGGAAGGGCCCTGTGGGGCCACCACCCAGCTCTCCCTGTACTCAAGAGGAAACTTAGGCCCTGCCAGGGCAGAGGCTCTCAAAGATCATGTGAGAATTGGTGATGGAGACAGATGTGGAAGCTGGAACTCCTGTCTCCTGTTCATCACCAGCAAACATAGAGGGAGCCAGGAACTGGGACCTATGACTTGGCCTCAGCCCTGGTGGGGAGGCAAGCCTGTGCCCAGAGAGTCTGGCCACTGTGGGGTAAATGATACCGGGCCGGTTGTGCTTACAGAGAGGGTTGAAGCCCCAATACTTGGGACATCTGATTCAAAGAGCCAACTCACTGGAAAAGACCCTGATGCTGGGAAAGATTGAAGGGAGGAGAAGAAGGGGACGACAGAGGATGAGATGGTTGGATGGGATCACCAACTCGATGGACATGAGTTTGAGCAAGCTCCGGGAGTTGGTGATGGACAGGGAAGCCTGGTGTGCTGCAGTCCATGGGGTCGCAAAGAGTCGGACACAGCTGAGCAATTGAGCAACTTTCCAAGAGGTGAGTTTGTGCAGCCAATGAAAGAAGAAGAAGGACAGTGGCTGTGAGGGATGCTTCAGAGAGGACACGGAAGGGGAGAAGGGTGGGGAGACCTCCGTGGCGCCACACTCTCTTTGTCTCCTTACTGTCCTGTCACATCCTACTTGGCCACCAAACCGGTGTCCCACAAGTACACTTATCCTCATCATCTCCAGCTGTCCCCTCTGTCCTGATCCTGGCTCTCGGTGGGTACAGAATCTACACCCGCCCCCTCCTCTCAGCTCACGCCTTCACCCCCACTCCTCCCTGCCTGGCAGCTGATCATGCGTGCATGCAAAGTCGCTGTGTCTGGCTCTTTGCGACCCTATGGACCCTAGACTGTCAGGTTCCTCTGTCCATGGGATTCTCCAGGCAAGAATACTGGAGTGGGTTGCCATTTCCTTCTTCAGGAGATCTTTGCAACCCAGGGATGGAACCTGGGCCTCCCACATTGCAGGCAGAGTCTTTGTAGCAACGGCACCTGGGCCCCTTGGTCTGGGATAGGGTGGGGGAAGCAGAGAAGAGAATATCCATTGACAGGGGTGGCTGCAGATGCTGCTAGGTGAGATGCAGAATGTAGAAGAAAAGCAAATTGAGGGCTGGGGGCAGCAAAAATGATACAATGGTATGTTTGGCATTGGGAGTGTTAACAGGATGTTCCTAGGGCATTCAGGGTGAGTTTTGGCCCTGCGGGCAAAATGTTTGTGACACCAAATAATGCATTCCTTCTCCAGTATCAAGTGACTGCCCCACCAACATGCTCTAACACTCACTAGTTAGAGCCAACTCTTTGACTTCTTTCAAACATTCTATGTGTTTCAACACATTTAAACCTCCAATAACTCTTTTCCGAAAGCACTATTATTATCTCCATTTGACAGATGAGAAACTCAAGGCCCAGAGAGGTGATGTGATCCTGCCCAGTAAGTTACCGACCAAGCAGAAAACTGGAGTCAGTTACAAATAATTTCTATTGAGCACCTACTGTATAGGAAATCCTTTCATTTTATAAGGACTTTAACATGCCTGGCACACAGTAGGTGATCTAGAAATGCTTGCTATGTTGGTGATGATGATAGCGAAAAAGATGACAGTCCTGATGGGGGAAAGCTGAGAACTCTCTTCTTCTATTTGATTTAATCCTGTGAGGGAGAGGGGTTAGGGCCCCCTAACTATAAGGAAAGTGCAGCAAAGGCATGTGACATTGTGGGTCATGAGGAGGTGAGCTTAGATCGCGTAGACCAGCATCATCTCTGGGGCTTGCTCCCTGCTCTGAAATAGGAGCATCCCTCCCCACAACCAGCAGCCTGCTTCCACTGTGCCCTGCTCCCACCAGGGGCTGCCTGCTGGGGCCCTCTCTTCCCAGCCCCATACCTGGGGACCCAGGCTTCACCAGAGGATCAAACCCACCTCCCCTTCTCCACCAACACTAGGCACGCTCCGTGACAGGCGGGTGAAGGAAGTCTGCGTGCTCCCCGCCACCCACGTGCTATCTAAATTCACTGCCAGACAAAGCCTTCTCTTTGTCCTGGCGCCTCCCTCCCTCCCTGCCATTCATGTGCTGAGAGATTTCATTTCCAGTAAGTGGAGGCTGGAGAGAGAAGAAAGCAAGCAGGAGAAGGAAGAAGGAAAAAAAAACCTAGAAGGGAGGCAGGAGAAAAAGGCAACAACAGTGAATCAGGGCCAAGACTCAGCCCCATTGTCCAAGTGACAACTCATTAAAAATGATCTGTAGGCTGTGCGAGGGAGATGCTGCCTCCGAGGACCTACCTCTCCCCGTTCAATGAGGCAGCATCACAGCCAGTGCCTGCCCATGGTTATCACACCAGCCCTCATACACCCATATAGGGGGCAAACCGAGGGTTCCCCCATTCTCACCCCATCCTGCTTAGAAGGAAGGAGCTCCCAGGCTTAATGCCTAAGAACTGTCCAGTTCTGGGCTGCCCCCACCCGCCATGGTACCCAGAGCTGAGCTCTCCTACAGCACCTCGGGAGGTGCATTTCCCACGGATGAGACCAGGCCAAGCTCCCTGGGCAGAGTGCCAGATGATCAGCTCCTCCTGGAAGGGGTGGGGTCCTGGGATGACAAGGCCCCCTGGCTTGAAGAGAAAGAAGGTGGTCCCACTGCTCACCCAGCTCCTTCTCGCCCCAGGGAAGCAGGGCGGCCCCGGGAACAAACATTCATCTCTGGACCCCAGCTTTTCACATGTGAAAGGAGAGGGATGAGCTACAGGCATGCCATCTTTCCATGCCCTGCCGCGCTGCACCCCCCAATTTTGTGAGCATTCACCACAGGCAAAGGCAGTAATGGAAACCACTGCAGACCCGCGGCTTCCTCCAGCAAATGTTCATTGACTACCCTGGAGGCCCAGGCGTAAGACACGGAGGTGACCACATGTGCGTATTTCAGCAGTTCAGACACACAGCCTGTCAGAGGCGAGGCCTTGAGGGGAGCAGTGAAGGGCCAGAAGGAGTCTGGTTCTTCCTCTACACAGAGAGGCCAGCATGGCTGCCTGAGGCCCTCTGGGTCCCCAGGGCCAGCCCCTCCAGTCTCCAGCCACCCTCTGCTTCTCAGACCTCAGGCACTCTCCCCACTCCCAACACCAAGCACCAAGTGAGGCCTTCATGTTTTCCTTTATCTGCTGAGAAACCCAAGTCCCTTGTCCCCAGCTCGCAGGAGCTCCCCACTCGAGCATCTGGGATCTGAGTGGTCTGCTCTGAAGCCTATTGGAGTCACTCACAAGCTAGCTGGCCTCAAGCAAGCTGCTTAATGGATCTCAGCCCAGTTTTCTCGTCTGCAAATAACTACTGGTGGGTTGTCTGCAGCCTTAATTAAGATGCTGTGTGCACAGGGAAGAGCTTAGTGTGGTGCCTCAGCTTAACTTCCTCTGTGTCCGCTGTCTGCCATGTCCCAAAGCCCTGTTTTGGTTGACTTCCTCCTGCCATCCTACCCACCTTGGAGGAGACCCCATCTCAGCTCTGAAAGGTCTCTGACTCTCCAAGCCTGGTTGGTACATCTCTGTGTCCCCAAAGGGCCCATGACATACCTCTGGACTTCCTGTCACTGGAGTTCCTGTCCCGGGCTGCAGCAGACCCTTGACTCATCCATTGGCCCCTAATCTCTGGGCACCTTGAAAAGAGCCTAGTTTACAGTGACTCGTTAGCTCTAGTACCTTTGGTTTATGAATGAAGAGGCAGAGGTTCAGAGGAGTGAATGACTTGCCGAGGTCACATGGTTAATCACAAGGACGGTGGGGCATCGAACTTGGCCCCAGCATTTCTTTGTCACAATTGCATTTTAACAAGAGCTGTCCAGGCCTTAACCCAAGGCCTCAGTGACCCTGAGAATCCCAGACTGGTGACAAAACTGGGGAAGGGGATGTTTCTGGAAAAGGGGCTTTTTATGGGGAAAGTGTTCACAGATTCGTGGGACTCTGCAGTCCTAAAATATAACAGGCATCCTAACCTGTCCTGGCACATCCTTCGTGCCAGGCCGTGATGGGATCTCTCACATTCCTGCTCTCTTCCGTGCCACCATAATCCTATGACGAAGGATCTGGATCCAAGTACATATCTACAGAGGAAGTTTGTGCATGTGATTTGCCCAAGGTCATAACTGGTAGCTCAGACGGTAAAGAATATGCCTGCAATGCAGGAGACCTGGGTTCGATCCCTGGGTCAGGAAGATCCCCTGGAGAAGGAAAAGACTACCCACTCCATTGTTCTTGCCTCAAGATTTCCATGGACAGACGAGCCTTCTAGGTACAGTCCATGGGGTCACAAAGAGTTGGTGACGACTGAGCAGCTAACACTGCTACCACTACACAGCTGGTAACACTGAGACTCATATTTGGCGCTGGCCACCCTTGAGGGGGTCCCTCCCATCCCACTCTGGCCCAGGCCTGAGTCCTGTGCTGCTGATGGCTGGGATGGATGCCCAGTGGAGCAGACCTGCCCCAGGCCTTTCCCTTTAGGAAGGAGGAGCTGGTCAACACCAAAGGGAACCTTGGCATTGTGCCCAGAGCATATGACGCATCTCAGAGCACCATGTTGACACGGACATTTAGCAAAGAAACAAACACAAGGTCTTAAAAAATTAAAACAAACTCATAAAGTGATGGCGAAGAACACAAAACATGAGAATGCTTACAGGAAAACACAAAACTTCCAAGAAATTCATTTTAACCTTCTCTGTGGAAAACTTTGAGAAATACTGAGCTACTCCCATCTTCACATGAGACAGAGAAAGAAACCGGAGCCCAGAGATGTCAGGTGACAGGCTCAAGGTCACACAGCCAGTTCTCTCTCAGGACCTGGACGAAGGCCTAAACAACAAGCCCCCGCTGAGCCCAGTGGATCTGTGGCTAGAAAGCCCTGGATCCCAGGTAAGGTAATGCTGCTTATGAACTGTCCTGCCTGGGGTTGGTCAATTCTCTCCCCCATGCCTCAGTCTCCTCATCAGAAAAGTGGGGTCACGGTCTCAGTGGCATGTGCGCCAACACTAAGGATTCAGTCTCGCCTCAAACAGCCAGCCTCCCTGCCCTCCTTCGGCCCTGTGACCACTGTAAAGAAACTTAAGGCGTCAGCACTCAGCTCCCCAAGAAGGGGGATTCCAGCATCTCGCCTCTGCTTGTAATGGACCGTGGTTCCATCACACCACAGCATTCCGTGTGGGTCCCCAGGTACAGCCTCCCTAGGATGATACTGTGCTCAGAACAATCTCAGAGCCACCGGAAACCCGAGTTCCCTCAGCCGTCCATCCACTTCTCCTGGCGGGGGAAACAGGAACTTCTGACAATAGTATCCGCATAGATGCCGCATGTGGCAATACCCAAGGAGCGCTCACTGCCCCTGTGCCATTGGCCCAGCCGACAGGGGGTTTCCGGGGAGCCTGGGGTAGGGTTTCGACATCTTGAGCTGGAGATCACATGAGCAGAGCATCGGTGGTGACCAGGGAACTCCAGAAAACCAGGCTGGGGGAGCACTTTAGCAAGAGCTGAGTGAGGTCAGAAAAGCTCTGCTGCCTGGGTGGTGGTGGCCAGAGAGGCCAGCCCAAGGTCAGGCAGCCACTCCTTCCAGGAGCCGAGGTGAGCATGACAGGCTGTCCTAGAGACCGCCCTCCCAAGCCCTGGGCACCCGTAAGTCTTGTCAGATGGGAACAGGGAGGCTAGGGTGCATGAGTAATGGAACCTCGGGAGTTAATCAGCTCGTGAGAGAAAGAGACAGGGTTCCCCCTTCCTCCATCTGCCTTTCTCAGAAGAAAGTCCGGGCTTCTTCAGACCCTTGCACAGCTATGCCCAAATCTAGCTACTATTTTAAAAAGTACTTCTCAGCCACAGATGCCCAATCTTATCGCACATGGTTACAGGTGACCCTGGAAAGGCAGACAGGGTTATCATGTCCACTTGACCGATGAGAAAACCTGAGGCTCTCAAAGACTCTGTGACTCGCTTAAGGCCAAGATTCAAGTTTGGTCTCTCTGGTCCAGCCACCCAGGTCACTTCAGAAGAGGGGCCACCAGCAGCAGCACAATGGCAGCAAAGCCACATTCCCATGTGACCACGACTCAAACGTTTCTAAAGTGTTTTCACAGCCACCCCAACATCTAGTCATGGACAGCCTTTTCTGACCCACAATCCCCATGTGAGTGAGAAACTGTCTGTTACCATATTAAAGACAACAAAAAGGATCAGAGAGTTACAATGACTTGCCTAAGGTCACACAGCAAAAAAGCGACAGGTCTAGTTTTCTTGGGCTCCAAAATCACTACAGACGGTGACTGCAGCCATGAAGTTAAAAGACACTTGCTCCTTGAAAGAAAAGCTATGACAAACCTAGACAGCATATTAAAAAGCAGAGACATCACTTTGCCAACAAAAGTCTGAATAGTCAAAGCTATGGTTTTTCCAGTAGTCATGTATGGATGTGAGAGCTGGACCATAAAGAAGGCTGAGTGCTTGAGAACTGATACTTCAGAATTGTGGTGCTAGGCAAGACTCTTGAGAGTCCCTGGACAAGACTCGAGACTGCAAGGAGATCAAACCAGTCAATTCTAAAGGAAATCAACCCTGAATATTCATTGGAAGGACTGATGCTGAAGCTGCAATACTTTGGCCATCTTCTGTGAAGAGCTGCTGCTGCTGCTGCTGCTAAGTCACTTCAGTCGTGTCCGACTCTGTGTGACCCCATAGACGGAAGCCCACCAGGCTCCCCCGTCCCTGGGATTCTCCAGGAACTCATTGGAAAAGACCCTAATGCTGGGAAAGATTGTGGGCAGAAGAAGAAGGGGGTGACAGAGGATGAGATGGTTGGATGGCATAGCTGATTCAATGAACATGAATTTGAGCAAACTCCAGGAGATGGTGAAGGACAGGGAAGCCTGGCATGCTGCAGTTCACAATGTTGCAGAGTCAGACACAACTTAACAATTGAACAACTAGGACTCAAACCTATATCGTCCAGCTCCCCCATACTCTGTTCACCAAACCATACCCCTGGCCGTCTTCATACTAGGGGGATGAAGATACGGACCCCGGTGACAGTGTGGCCCCGGTCCCCTGTTCTCCCAGGCCCCAGGGCCCTGAGCCACTATCCCCAAGGCCACCCAGAAAGCAGCTTTTGCAAGACCTGCTGGGGGCAGGGCAACCAGGAAGCCTGCAAGGGCACTCAGGTGGGCAGGACCATCAACAATACTCCCTGTCCTCTGCAGCTTGGCCATCGCTCACACGTAGCCACACTCGGAGAACCGGGAAGAGACTTTCGGATGTTCAGCTAGGTTCTGGAGTGACACTGCCCACTTGTCTCTCCATTCCCAGCAGGGTGACACCCCAACGGCATTTTAGGGGGCAAAGAGTGGGGAAGGAGAAAACCGACATGGACAGAAAGCTCAGCTCTGGATGAGGGATCCTTTTCATTCCCTTATTCTACAAATATGAATAAACACGCTGGGCTAGGAACTCTCTCATTTCCTCTTTCACTGATTCCTATAAGCAGCACCAAGGAAGCCTTTCACCACACAGATGCTGAGAAGGCAGAGAGGTGGGATAAGTTGGGAAGTGAGTGCTGCAGGAGGGAGGAGTCTGTGGTCCCGGGGCTGGCCTGACTCTGCCACTCATTGCTCGCTGTGTGATCCACATAAATCTTGTGCTGTCATGGGGCCATGGTCTCATGAAGTAGCCCCTTCTCAGATGTCAGCTGTCCTAACTCGTGGTCTCTGCCCTTGGGTGGGCAGAAGCATCCTTGGTGAGGACAGCCAAGCCCACGAGGAGGAAAGAAGAAATAGGGGCAGCTGGCCGGAGAGAGGGCTCGTTCTCCCTGAGCCTACAAAGACTGGCACTCTTCTCTCTTCATCAGACTCAGTCAGAGAAGGGAGAGGAGAAAGAGGAACGAACTTTGGGGACTACCCTGGGTCAGCCCTCCAAGCATTTTCACAGAGTATCCTGTCTAGTTTCTAAGATAACCCAGGGAGACCCAAACTGAGGCTCAGAGAGAGAAAGTGACTTTCCCCAGATCACACAGCTAGGACAGGGAGGGGCTGCTGGGAACACAAGTCTGTTCGCCTTCAAAGAAAGAAGGTAAGCCACCTCTTCTCTTTCCTCCTTCCTTGTCCCCCAGCCCTCCCCCTCTTGTTAGACAGAAATGGAGGAGCAGTGTAGTAACCAGAAGGGAACCCACCTATCCCTCACCCCTGCACTCACCAAGCGGAATCTGGGTCCCCGACTGGCTCTCCGTGGTGGGAGTCTGCTTACCCCCACAGCCCTGACCCCTCCCCACACTCCCACCCACCCATGCCTCGGTGACTAACCAGACCTGGGGCTGACAAAGCCACCCTCTCTGGGCTCCCGAGTGGAAACAAACCCAAGCTCCTCCCTTCCTCTTTAACCCTCACCCCCATCTCCTTGACCTTGGGTCTCTGGCAAGGCCCTGCATTGCACTGGGAGATAACCCCACAATACAGGTGAGTCACAAGAGGCTGCAACCACACCACACATGTCTGCAGCTTGAAGAAACGTTGCCTTATTTGTCTGCTTTCCTGTGCATGCCAGGGGAGGGGGTGGGGCTGTAGAAATGGACAACCTTGGCTTTGACTTGCAGCTCAATCATTGATGGTGTGACCTTGCGTCCGTTGCTTGGGTTATCTGAGCAGCCTCAAACTCCTGATGTGTCAAATGCAGGGCTACTCTGAAAATTAAAAACCACGATGTCTGTTAAATGACAGACACATAGCAGGTCCTCAGCAAGTCTTCCATCTTTCCTTCAACTGCCTGAGATGTTCCAAGAGGACTGAGGGGCCTAGGCATTCATTTACATTGTCCATCCAAGAAAAGTGATAGAAAATGCTCTCCTTATGCTTGACTTTATTTGAGAAAAGATAAACAAAACACTTTTTAGAATTGATCTTGATTTTTATTTTAGCCCTTAATTCTAAATCACCTTGAATTGGTCCCTGAACACATCTGGCCTCTGAAATCAGAAGTTCTGTACAGGCACCAAATTTCATCTGTCCAACTGTCTGACCATCAATCTATCTACCTGTCCACACATCCACCCACTTACCCACCCACCCATCCATCACCCATTATTACATCTGCCCATTTATTTGTCCATCCATCTTTCCATCTCTTTGGCCACCCATCCATCCACCCAATATCTGAATACCTACTACACGCCAGTCACAGTGAGGCTACAACAAAAAGAAGCTTCCAAAGCTTCCCCATTCTGTTGGCTCAGACCCACACCATAAGACAGTCAATAATTGCTTTTCCACTGGTTGGATATAGAGACAGAAAAAGGACTGCCTCCCTTCCTGGAATCTGGCTTGCTCAACATGGCCTTTCTTCTGTTCCACATGTGAGTCTCCTGGTAAGTGTCTTTCACGTGAATAATTATTTCTCAGTGAGCAGGATATTCCCTGTAAGGGAGAGGGTTTCCCTAAAGTAAACACTAGGCATGCACACACACCACATAAACCTACCAGCTTCCAGTTTTCACTGGCATGTCCAGAGTACCCGTGTGCAAAGCACAGTCAGGGGCCCGCTGCTGGTTCTCGTTACTCCTCCTTATCGCCCCCCTGGGCTGAAATAATGCTTCACAGAGGAAACACTCCATCCTGCTGTTATATCATCTTCATTTATTTTCAGCATAGCCTCCCTCCCACCTCAGAATCTCTAGTTTCTGTGCTTATTTGAGAGGCTATGTGATAGAGTAGTCAAGAGTGCAGTCTGAAGCCAGGCTCCTGGGGGTCAAATCCATCCCTCCAACTGTGTGACCCTGAAGAAGCTGCCGAGCATCCCCGTGCCTCAGTCTCACTGCCTGTGAAAATGGGGATCAGTAACAACGCTTTCATGAGGTTGTCGTGAGGATGAAATGACATCATGTCATATTTCCACTGGGGGGCAGGATCACATCCTGATAAGGCATATTTAATTGTGAGTGGGTACTTGGGTGTTCCAATGACTGGAGTGGGGCATGGGGAAGAGTGTCCCTGACAATAGAGCACAGAACAAGAAATACTAAATCTTGCAACATGCTAGTCAGCCTGAACAAACAACTGCCCTGAAAAGTGTCAGCTGCATCCCCACTGAGAAACTCTGTATGGAAAGTGCATGGTAGACATCACCACGATGTGAGCTGTGACTTGTTTCCTGTCCCCTGCCATGGAAGCTCCGTGAGAGCAGACCTGGTCTGTCTCCTTCCTGTTGCCAGATCTTCAGCACTTAGGACAGGGCCCAACATATGGCAGACACTGGATGAACGAAAGAAGGAACGGTATGTGTTCGATCCATAGCTGGTGAGTGGCCGGTTGGTGAAATACATCAATTCCAATCACAGTTTGTGTTTTCAGAGTAGCTCCAGACCACAGGAAAAGGGGAGGTGGTGGAGGAACAGCTGCCCCCTCCGCCGCACGTCTTCTCCCAGCCTCCTTCGAGGCCTGAGCCTGCTGGAGATGGTCCCTGGGGGGCTGGCAGCTGCCTTTCACCGGTGAATACTGTCTGCTCATAAAGGCTCCTGTGTTCTCCCCAACCAGAATGTGGAGTAGGGCCCTCCTTGCTTTCCTCTCTGTTCCTGGGCACAGAGGACCTAATCCTAAGTAAAGCCTGGGAGATATCTGAGCAGTTGCATTTTTCTTCTCTTCCCTGCAAGTGTGCAATCAGGCACCATCACATTAATATGGACACACCTGATCAAGCAGAGTCCTTAGGAAATGTAAGGGGTAGAGATGAGAGGAGGGAGCCCCTAAATATTCTAAGCAGAAATGGATTAACCAGAAAACTCCCATCAAACATTTTTCCATCCTTAGCCCCCTCTCCTCCTTGGTAACAAATAGAATCCTTCCCTATCGTGTGGAGCTCAGAGTCCACTGAGCTTTTGCTAAGTGTCTATTGATGCAGTGGGAAGAGGTCCCTGACATTGTTGGTTTCCAGTCTTTGGGGAGACAGCCAGATGCCAAGAAAGCCATGATCTGAATGTGCTGGCCAGACAGCCAGGATGGAGAAACTCTGGGAGATTATGTCAAATGGGGGCTGAGTCCCTGACACTCCTCGGAAGGTAGGAGTACCTTTTTAGGGGTAGAAAGTTTAATAGGAACTTGAGCCCTTGCATTTAGTTGTGTTTTTCTTGTTCATTTTGATTTTGGTTTTCTGCAAATTCTGTTTAATAGATGGTATTGATCAGTAAGATCCTGGCTAATCCTGGTTTTATAAGGTATGTTTATTCAGTGAGTGAATAAGAAGATAGCCCATGCCCTCCAGAGCTCAAATCCCAACACATGCCTACCTAACCTGTCAGGTCTTACCAAGTGCCAGAAGCAGGCCAGCTCTGTTTGAGGATAATGGGACAGAAGGCGGGGGGTGGGGGGCAGGGGGAAGGGTGGCCAGGGAGGCTCTCTCTGATCAGGTGCCATGTAAGCAGGGGTCTGAAGGAAGAGAAGGAGCCAGCAGCATAGATCTCAGAAGAGCTTCAACATCAGCCACAGTGAGTCCTACATCATGAGTCAACATCATGAGTCCTAGTTCTGGGAAGTACTGGGCTCTGGTCAAAAGCTAGGAGCTCCATGGATGCATGCTGCATGTTAAGTTGCTCCAGTCATGTCCAACCCTTTGCAACTCCATGAACCATAGCCCACCAGGCTTCTCTGCCCATGAGACTCTCCAGGCAAGAATACTGGAGTGGGTTGCCATGCCCTTCTCCAGAGGATCTTTCCAACCCAGGGATCGAACCCGCGTTTCTCACATCTTCTGCATTGGCAGGAGGGTTCTTTACCTCTAGCACCACCTGGGAAGCCCCACCACCAAAGAAGAAGATGGATATTTTTCCTGAGTCTCCTCTCTGTGGACTTTCAGCCCAAATGAGCCCTAGGCAGTGATTCCCTTCCATCCTCTCACAAGTCTGGCACTCTCCTTCCGTGCTCACCCCAACAAGGAAGTGGAGCACAGGGTCACCGTCACCTGAATATCACCCTGGCGAAGTTCTCACATCTTTCCATCAAAGAAACCCTAAGAAGGGAGGACACCAGCAGGGCTCCCTTGGGGAGGTCCAGCGACATGGGCCAAAGCAGGTCCCACAAGCCAAAATACCTTTAGTCTCTTGTTTATGCTTAAAATGTACATATACAATTCTGCTTCATGATCTATGCATGTAACTCTCCCTGTGATGAAATATGCCTGCACTTAATGGTTCTCCTGAAAGATGAGCTAACTTTACATGGGATTCCCCGGGCCTGTGACATCCTGCATGGACTCCAGGGACATGGGCACCCAGAACTGAGAAGCACAAAGCAGAGGAACCCTGGCCTCGGGTTCTAATCATCACTTGCTATGGACACACTGTGTGTCGTTGCTTGAACAAAGAGAGGGGCTGTTGTAGCTCTTGGTTCCACCTTTTTAGGGAGCTCATGACTCCAAGGATCCCAGTGGAAGGAAGCATGAGGTGGATGACCAAAAACCTGAGCTAGAAGTGTGGGTGCAAGAGTGGGGATCTGGGAAGAATGCTCTGGCCAGAGGCCCTCCCCTCTGCACCAGAAGGAATATAGCAAATCCCCTAAGAAGGGGGATGTAGAACCTGTGTCAAAGGCCTCCTAGCTGGAGATCAACAACTGCCAGTAGCTTCTAGGAGATCTGGTACCTAGCATTGTCCTTGCACATAATAATCCTTAATCAACATTTGCTGAATGGATGGATGAATGAATGGTGAATGAATGAATAAATAGCTACATCACAAAGAACTAGTGACTCCCGCCAGCCTAGATGATGCTAATTCTTTCTGGCCCTAAATAGCATATTTGAGGTGGCCATACCACCCCTCCTGTCCCCACTCTAAATAAGTAATTTGATGCACTGCCTGCCGGCCCCATGGTTTCTCTCTGTGGCTAATGCAGTAAAAAGAGCAATAGACTATAAACCACTAATTATATTTAGACAAAAATCACCTTCCATAAAAACAACAGTAATAATAGGTACCAAATGCCTGGGCCTCTGCTAATCTCTTCACATCCATTATCCAGTTGTTTTTCACACCAACCTGTCATCAACACCCTTTTGGGGTTAGAAATCAGGGACTTCACAAGGTGGCATGTTTGCTGAGGAAACAGGGCCCTGAACTGGCCGTGAAGTCCTCGGTCTGTCCTCTGTGGGAAGCAAGGTCCTTCCCATTCCAACTTCCTGGCCATGGTCCTCGTGATAAGAAGAGTCTGAGGGACTCAGTACCATTTAAGCCCATGAACATGGGGCACAAGAGCTGTCCAAGGAAGCTGCGCATGGAGGTGGCACGTCCTAGTTGGGCTGCACTGGCTCCAGGCTCGGGGTACCTGCCCCTAGGTTGCTGTAACCCAGGGAATCTCATGTATGGGGGCCATGCTCCATGGGGGTGATGGCACTGGGTTAAGCCCACCAGCAGCAGATGCTGTCGGGGCTCCGTCCATCCTACTTGGCCGCCTGGTCATTTCCTTGCACACCAGCCTGACCTCCGCAGCCAGCACTGAGCCTCAGTCTCTGGAACTCACTTTCCTGCCTGTACTGAGGGCTGAAAGGGCCTGGGAGCTGGTGTGTTCCCACCCAGGGGCCAGCTTCTATCTGCTGGCTGATGGATGTAGGGTATAAATATGCTGGCTCCCTCACAGACACTCAGACCAGGTAATGAGAAAGTCAGGCAGGGCCAGCATGTGACCTGGGGCAATGGTCTAACCATGGGCCAGGGGCTACACAGACCAGATGAGCAGCAAAAGGGAAAGTGCAGACCTCAGGGTTAGGAGAAGGAGGAAAGATGAAATGAGGAGGAAGACCTTTCACAGCTCCTGAGCAGTAAAGCCCTGCTCATGAGAATCAGGGCCAGTGACGGGGAGGAAACCCTGAGCAGGCAAGACGTTTGATCCTGAGGACACACAGGGCCAGCTGGGACCCAGAGGGCACTGTGCAGGGCACCCCCAACTCCAGTCTGAGCTCACTAGCTTCCACCAAGTACCCATGTCAGTGCTACTTACCGAAGACTCAGCAGGCAGCTGCCTGCCACCAAGGCCAACTGGCAACTCCCACCCACGTAGAAATAGCAAGGGGATGAGGAAAAGGAATGGAATCCATTTTTTCTTAATTATAAAAACAGTACATACTGTATTTCAGAAAGTACAAAGAGAAGGTTAAAATGACTTATAATCCTACCTCAGAGATCTGATCACCACGATTCACACTTGGTGTCCTTCTTGATATACTCTTTTCTGTGCCTGGTGCCGTTTGGGTTTACTTTTTGTCCATTAGATTTACCATGTTTTTCCTTTGTCCATGTCAGTGCCTTTTCAAGTCATTGAACGTCCAACTGTGTCTTCAGTATGTCCACCCCCTTCAATAGCTGTGTGGTCGTATGTTGTGCAGATTGATGACATTTAAAGCAAATGACCCCTTACTGATAGACTGTTGCTGGGTGTACAGTAAACAACACTGCAATAAACCTCTTTAAGGTGGTGTCTTCCTCTGGCCAATTAAGAACATGGATCAAAACTCTTAAAAAGATATTATTTCCTTTGATCCAGTGATTCCACTCGAAGTGTTTGCTCATCCTAAGGAAGTAATCAGATAAGAGAAGGCTGCTGGCATGGAGAACCCAGAAGACCTGGAAAACCAGGCACATTATCAACACGGGGAGCAATGCAATAATGGAAGGATATACCATTCTTGAGGATGGGGCCAGAGTAGGAACAGGGCTTCTATGTAAATATCATGTGTACTTTTGTCTTGAGTGCCTGGCATGGAGTTGGCACTTAATGGGTTCAGAATAAAGTGTGAGAGTGGTTTCAAATGCAAGGGAGGCACCTAGTTAAAAGTCTGAGTCTTTGCAAAAGTTGGCAGAAGAGCAAGACCAAGACATACTGGTCCAAGGTCCCAAGCAGCCTTTAGTCTCAAGGAGAGCAGTAAAGGGTCTGGGGGCCAGGCAGGTGACCAGAAGCCCTGGCTTTATGGAAAAATGACACAGTAAAACCAAATGCACCCTTGTTTTGTCCCTGATCATTGAGAAGTCATTCCCCATCTCCCTGCCCCACTTCCTTCAACTGCTGAACAGGAAACTGTGGTTGACCTATCTACAAAAAGCCATCAGGGAGGTAACATTTGAAGACAGATCTTCCTCAACTTACAATGGGATTACGTCCTGACAAACTCATTGTAAACTGAAAATACTATAAATTGAAATGCTTTTAATAAGCCTATTCTACTGAACATCATTCCTTAGCCCAGCCTACCTAAGACATACTCAGAACACTTACATGAGCCTACAGTTGAATAAAGTCATGTAACACACAGCCCATTATTATAAAATATTTAATATCATGTAATTTACTGAATACTGTATTGAAAGTGAAAAACAGAATGGTCATCTGCAGTGTATCTGTTGTTTGTCCTGGTGATCACACAGCTGACTAGGAGCGGAGGCTGTGCCTGCCCAGCATCATGAGAGCGCATGCACTATGTATGCTAGCCTGGGAAAAGATCAAAATTCAAAAGGAGAAAAACAGTTTCTATTGAATATTTCTTTGTATCACTGTAAAGCCAAAAAATCATCAGGTTGAACCATCCTAAGTCAGGGAGCACCTATATAAACTTTAAGGTAAGAGAATCAGCCTCATCATCACAGCAACCTTAGTAAAGTCTGTTAACGTTTTTGTTACCCGCCAGGTACTATTCTAAGTGTTTTGGTTATGTTAATCTTCATGCTAGCTCTCTGGCATCGATGCTGTTACATGGCATGGATGACGAAGACCTGAATCAAGATGTCACACAGCTGGCCCAACAGCTAGTTGGCTGCATCACTGGGGTCTACACCCAGTGTCTGCCAGGGCCACTAATCCGAATGCCACATGCCCTCTGCCACCTACCAGCTGGCTCCACTGGGCTGCTGATTCAGCCTCTTTGAGACTTAAGTTTCTTTGTGACTTATAGACACTGATTGGAGAGGACTCTCTGTGGACTGATGTGCATAGGAGCATCCCAGGCAGGGGTAGGCGGATCACTTCTTAGCCCTCAACCTGCACAGAGTAGGTTGATTCTTCTCCCGGCAGAGAACCCGTGATGGGAGCAGTAAAGAGGCTGCCTGCTTTAGCAAAACCTGATGTCTGTGTAAAGGTGATGTGCTCCGGTTCTCTATTCCACTCAGGCCAGAGATGGAAAGAGGGTTCTATTTTCAGGACCGCAGGGGCTCCCCTTCCAACCTTCCAACAAGTCTGAGGCAGGGAATGGCATCATCTGGGAGGTGTGGGTGCAAAAAGAGGTTCGTTTGAAATGTGACACTTTCCACTTGGCACTATTAGGTGATTGGGGTTTTAGCCGCCCTCCGGGATCCACGGCTGGCCCTTCACCCAGCGCCTGTTTGAGCCCCTCTCATGTCCCTCTGTTTCAGCCAAGACAAAAACCCCAGATAAAGATTCTTGACCCTAGAGTTCCGGGTTGCTTCTGGGCCTCAGGGGCTCTCTGAACATTCTTACTCAAGACATATCTCATGTGTGTGTGTGTGAGATAGAGAGAGAGAGAGACAGACAGACAGAATAATTCTGGGGGAAGGGCCTGTAGTAGTCAACACGATCTCATTAGGGTTCCTTATTTTCTAATGCAATTCAGACATGCTCCAACAGAAGTCAGCCACATGCTCTCTGAAATAGATTGGCCCTTGTGTGGAACAGAGTTCACCTTTGCCCCACAAGGCCCTGGCTCACTTTGTCTCCATTAGCTATGCGATCTTGGACAAGGCATCTTGTCTCTCTCGCTCCTGTTCCTGCATCTACAAAATGAAGAAGTTGGCCTGTGGGCAGCTTTCACCCTGTGCTCTGTGGCACTCCAGAGGGCACAGGCAATCGTGGTGGCCAGTAGGGAAGAGAGGCATGACCCGGGGCCCTCCTCCACCCAATCAGAGCAGATTCATCTCTCATAGAACCTGCAGGAGATGTTACTCAAGTAACTGGCTCTGTAGCCTAAAGCCAAAATTCAATGAAAGCCCCAGCACAACTGATTGCTCAGGTCCTTCCTGACTGAGTCTGGGCTCTGGCTGGGCCATGCTGCTCTGATTCTTCTTTAATCTGTAGATGTGGAGAGGCCTCTTGGTTAAGAGCCAGATGCCCAAGTGGATACTGCCTCTGCTACCTACTAAGCACCATGACCTCAAGCATGTTGCCTAAAGTCTCCTACTGCCCATCTACGAACTATACACACCTACCTCATAGGCCACTGTGATGATTAAATAAACTCATACAAGAGATAACAAGTGTTGATGAGGATATAGAGAAAAGGAAACCCTTATGCACTGTTGGTGGGGATGTAAATTAGTGCAGCCACTATGGAAAACAGTATGGAGCTTCCTCAAAATATTAAACATAGACCCTCCATATGATCTAGCAACTCCATTTCTGCGTATTTATTCAAAGGAAATGAAAACAATAACTCGAAAAGATAATGCACCCCCATGTTCACTGCAGCATTATTCAAAACAGACAAGACAGGGAAGTAATCTAAGTATACATCAATACATAAATGGATAAAGAAAGTGTGATATATACAATGGAATATCATTCAGAATATTTCGAAGAGAAGGAAATGATGCCATTTTCAACGGCAGGGATGGACCTTGAGAGCATTATGCAAAGTGAAATAATCCAGACAGAGAAAGACAAATGCCATATGATCTCACTTACATGTGGAATCAAAAAGACAGAAAACAACTCAAATGGTACTAATATATACAGAAAACAGATCGGTGGTTATCAGAGGCAGGTGATAGAGGGACAGGCAAAACAGGTGAAAGTGGTCAAAAGATACAAACATCCAGTTATAAAATAAATAACTCCTAGGGATATAATGTATAGCAAAGTGACTATAGTTAATGATACTATATTGTATTCTTGAAAGTTGCTAAGAGAATAGATCTTAAGATATCAACGATTTTTGCAGAAACTAATGCCTGTGGCTGGCAATTTGTTATATAAGTGAATATTGATACATCTCTGGTCAATAATGTTCAGGTACATAAGATGTATTAATATGTCTCTGGTCAATAAGTTGTTAGAAGTTCTCATCACAAGAAAAAAAAATTGTAACCATGCGTGGTGATGGATGTTAACTAGATTTACTGTGGTGATCATTTTGCAACATATACAAATATTGAATCATGTCTTATGGCTGAAACTAATTCAATGTTATGTGTCAATTATATTTCAATTAAAAACAAAAAAGTCAAAACAGCTCTCCAAACACACAGCAAATAATCATAAGGGTTAGCAGCTACTCAGGTCTCCTGCACTGCAAGCAGATTCTTTATCCTCTGAGCTACCAGGGAAGCCCCTAGATTCTAACACAAGGCCTCAAATGTGGAATTTAATCAATAGATGGCAGCTGAATAAATGAGACAGTAAAAGAACACATTTATAGAGTCTGAAAATCCCATGAATTGACTCTTTAAGTGGGCACCACTCAAAGCACTAGGCTAGCGCTTCATCAGCCTAAATATGTACACGAGCCCCTTGGGAACCTTATTAAAATACAGACTCTGATTCAGCAGGTCTGGGGTCTAGCTGGGCACTGACATTTCTGAGCTCCTAGGTGAGGCCAACACTGCTGGGCTGCAGGCCAGACTTTGAGTAGCAAGGCTTTGGTCCATCCCTGGTCATACTCTTTAGTGTGCCGGCTTTCCTCCTGTAGTTACCAAACTGCTCAGGGCACTGGGGAACATCTGCAGACTGGGATGCTATTTATCAGCCACTGGACCACCAAGCCCAGAGCACTCTTGCACTGGATTCTCAGGAACTGAGAGGGGAGTCAGGGTGAAACCCTGAGTTGATGTCTGGGCTCTGCCGGGCGATGATGCTGGGCAAGTCCCCCGGCCTGTTCATTTGTGAACTGAGCTCAGCAACACCCTCTGTGCCCAGCCCTTTGCGACTGCGGGGAGGGCAAAAAGTGATAACAGATGGGACCATCGAGGGGCGGAGGGCCATGATTAACCGGCAGGCTTCATTGCCAAGTTCTCCTCTTCAGCCCTTGAAGTCCTCCTCAACGGGAAACTGACAAGCATGGGTGTTTGCATAATGGCTTGTAAGGGGCCAGAAGAGGAAGTCAGGCCGCTAAATTTAGCATGTGCTTACGCCCCCTCACCCGAGGCTCGGCCCACGCATTTCACCATGAGTAGGTGCCTTTCTATATTTAACTTCTGCCTGCACCTTCCACTTGAGCTCTGACACCGAAAACCCCAGGAGGATGTGGTGAGGCGGGAAGGGAAGTTGACAAAATGTGATCGGGGGCTGACATCACATGAGGTCCCATCTGCACCTTCAGGTGTGTGTTCTTCCTGGAAGAAACTGGAAAGGTTCTTCAGCTTCTCCCCCGTCCCCTTCATGGAGCAGAAGACTCACAGGGTCAAAGTGCAGCCAGAGACCACATTGCCCTTTAGAATCACGGCACTGGGTGAGGGTGAGGGGCCCTGGAAAGTCCAGCAGAAGTTACTTGAGGCAGGGAAGTCTCAAACGCCCTCCATGTGGCAGGTACAGTGCTAGGTCCAGGCACAACAGTCGGCCAAGTTCAGTTCACCCCAAGGCATCACTGGGTTGGCCTCATACTCAGGCTACAGGTGAGCAAGTCGAGGCCCAAAGGGCTACAGGGACGTGTAAGAAGCCTGTGATGGGTGGAGAACCCTGGCCAGTTTCCAAGTTCATTCTCCAAGTTCAGACCACC
This sequence comes from Moschus berezovskii, assembly GCF_049115385.1. Classification (NCBI taxonomy): domain Eukaryota; kingdom Metazoa; phylum Chordata; class Mammalia; order Artiodactyla; family Moschidae; genus Moschus; species Moschus berezovskii. Next base: position 16,301,886 of record NC_142463.1, read on the forward strand.
CTTCCCTTCCCACTCCTCTACAGGGGCCTGTCAGGGAAGTCAGGGGTTCAAGCCTCACCTGTGTCATCACTCAGGATTGTGACCTTGAGTTAGTCACTCCCCTCTTGGGGTCTTCCTGACCTCATCTGTAAAATAAGTCCACTGTCCTCGTTTTCTGTTTCACGTCTGAGTATCTTCTTGATGACATCAGAATCTGACTGTCAGAGGAAGTGAGACTGAATCCTGGGATAATTCTCCAACTTTCGCACCACAGGGGGACCTCCACCCTTTGCCTCTTTACTGACCAGCACACACGATTCTTACATAATCACCTGCAGAGATCACTCGGTCCCTCTTCATTCTCCTGGGGAAATTTCAATGTGGCCTCTGTGCTGAGAAGTTCAACAGGCCCTGGAGGGGCTGAGATAAAATATGACCCCCATTCTAGGGTCCATCTCCAAGTAGGGGAGAAAGACCCAGGAAAGACTGCATAGCCTTATAATGTGGTCCATGCTATAATGGAGGTTCCATGGGGCTGGTGGTTATCTAGCCAGAAGGGAAAAGAACCAGCAGAAAAAGATAAAATAAACTCTAGGCCAGCAATTCTCAAAGTATGGTTCCTAGACTGGCAGCATGAACATCATCTGGGACTTGTTAGAAATGCAAGTTCTTGGGCCTCATCTCAGATGTATTAAATCAGTGGTCTCTGTTTGATGCAGGTGATTCTGAGACTGTCTCAGTTTGAGAACCACTGGTCTGAGGCAGGCCTTTGGAAGAACAGCAGAAGCTTGAAATGTCAGCTCTCTAGGTCCTGTCCAGAACTTGGCTGGGAAAAGCCACAATTCAGAAAAATGGCACATAAAACATATGCCACCCATCCTCTCCCCCAGACCCCTAAGTGCCCCCTTTACAATATGTCAGACTCTTGCAAAGCTCCGTGTTCAGGTGGCTTGTCATGCCTCTACTGGTTACATCTCTAGGCTCTTGCCCTTGGCTGATACCAAGCATGGTTACAAGAAACATCCATACGAAGACTGTCTCTGAATTGCTGTAAAAGGGTGGATTTTGATCTAGTCATACAAAACTCTTTCTTTAAATCTCACATGGAGAATACAGTAGCAAGAAACAACTTGGCAAAGGCTTTCTAAAAAAGACAACACCCTGTGGTGGTAAGTAGGGGAAGAGGCACACTCACACATTTCTGGTAAGTGTGGAAATGAATACTGCCTCCCTGCAGAAACAACTGCCAAAAGCTTTTACAAATGTACATCCGCCAACCCAGCAATTGGATTTTCGAAATTAATCCTGAGGAAATAATCATGACTATATGTGAGTATGTTTGGGTGTTTGAGAAACAACAGGGACACCGTGGTGGTTAAGGCAGAGGGACCAAGCAGAGGTCATGGAGGGGGTGGGGCACGGTGAGCGGGCAGGTCATCTGGGAATTCTGGCTTTGCCCTGAGGGAGAAGAGAGGGTTTAGCATAGGAGAGATCTGTATTTTAGACAGCTCTCTGACTCCTGGGTTGAGAACAGATGCTGGGGGACAAGTGTAGAAGTCAGGACATGGTTGGAAGACTATTGGCAATCATCCATGCTAGAGACGGCAGCATATGAACCACAGCAGGAATGAGGGAGGTGAGAGATGGTTAACTTCTTTTAATTTTTTTTTGGGGGGGTGTTATTTTATTATCTATTTATTTATTGGCTGATTGATTTTTACCGGGGCATAGTTGCTTTACAACGTTGTCAGCTTCTGCTCTACAGCAAATACATGGTCAATTTCTGAATATGGTTTGAAGGGACATTTGGGCTTTTCAGTGGAGGGAAGCCTGCCTGAGGATGAACATTAGGTTGCTAAAAAGATGATTTCCTCTCCAGAAGCCAGAAGAACAAGAACAAACTAGGAAGAGGGTGTGAAATGCCTTCATCGAAGGAAAAGGCGTCACCAGTGGATGCCACACAAACCTGTCTGCTTTCTCTGATGGACATTTCTGAAATCTTCCATGTGAAGCTTCATGTCACAAGGATACCAAACTTTGATACCTAAGATCTGGGGGCCCTGGCTGCCTTCCTAGATTGAAAGGTAACCAAAGAAATGCAATTGAAAATAAGGATGTGATATAATTTTTCAGTTATCAGATAGGCCAAGATTTAAAAAGAATGATAACAGCCAGGGCTGGTGTGGGTGTATGGAAACAGCACCTCCCCACACTGCTAGCGGAAGTTTAAATTAGCACCACCTTTTGGGGGCACTTGGGCAATGTTATCAAGGGCCTTCAAAAGTACATGCCAAAGGGACTAGAACAGCTAAAACAATTTTGAGAAAAAATTATGGTGCGAGAAATCACTCTACCTGATTTTAAGGCTTATTATATAATTAGAGTCATTAAGACTGTGTGATATTGGCAGAACATACATCACTGGAACGGGGGAGCAAACCCAGAAATAGTTCCACACAAGAACAGACCTTTGACGAAGGATAAAATGCAATTTAAGGAAGAAAGGACAGTCTTTTCAGAAAGTGATGCTGGAACAATTGACTAGCCATAGGCAAAAACTGTGGAACTCAACACAAACCATACATTTTATACAAAATTTGACCCCAAATGGGTCACAGATTTAAAAATAAATTGTAAAACTATAAATCTTTTAGAGATGGCATAGGAGAAAAATCTTCAAAACCTAGAACTCAGTGAAGAGTTCTTAGATATAACATCAAAAGCATGATCCATAAAAGAAAAAACATCAATACGTTGGACTTCTTCAAAACAAAAAACTTATCCTCTGCAAGAGACTCTATTAGGAATATGAGAAGACAAGCTACAGACCAGGAAAAAATATTCACAAACCACATTTTTGACAAAGGACTAGAAAACATAGAGAACTCTCAAAATCCAGCAGTAAAAATAAATAAACAAACAATCCAATTAAAATCAGGCAAAAGATATGCACGAATATTTCACCAAAGAGGATATACAGAAGGTAAACAAGCGCACGAAAAGATACTCAATATCATTATCCACTATTCAGATGCAAAGTAAAACCTCTGAGACAGCTAAAATAACAAATAGTGAGAATGCCAAATGCTGGCGAGGATGTGGAGAAACTGGTCTTTCCGACACTGCTGGCAGGAATGGAAAATGGAAGACTCACTCTGAAAAAGTTTGGCAGTTTCTAAAAACTAAAGATACACTTAACATAGGCTCCAACAGTAGTATTCCTGGGCATTTATCTCAGAGAAATGCAAACTTTTGCCCACATAACACGTAGGCAAATATTCGCAGCAGCTTTATTTTTAAAACGCCCAACAGCTGCTTTTCAATAGGTGAAGAGTTAAAACAGTGGTACATCCAGACCACAGAATACTACTCAGCAAGAAAAAGGAAGAGACTCCTGATATACATAACAACTTGTATGGCTCTCAAGGGCACTAAGCTGAGTAAAAAAGTTCTCAAAAGATCATATATTGTATGATCAATTTACAAAACATTCTCCAAATGACTGAGTTTGAGATGGAGAACAATGCGAGTGGCTGCCAGCATCTGGGAAAGTTGAAGAGAGAGGGATGAGAATGGCTATATAGGAGGAGCATGAGGGAGGACTTTGCATGATGGAACAGTCTGTGTGGTAATTTGGTGGTGGTTACAGGAATCTACACGTAATGAAAATCACATAGAACAATACTGCACATGTTGTCATAATGTAAATTTCTGGTTTTAACATTGTATTATAGTTCAGTTCAGTTCAGTCGCTCAGTTGTGTCCGACTCTTTGCGACCCCATGAAGCACAGCACGCCAGGCCTCCCTGTCCATCAACAACTCCCGGAGTACACTCAAACTCATGTCCATCGAGTCGGTGATGCCATCCAGCCATCTCATTCTCTGTCGTCCCCTTCTCCTCCCGCCCCCAATCCTTCCCAACATCAGAGTCTTTTCCAGTGAGTCAACTCGTCACACGAGGTGGCCAAAGTATTGGAGTTTCAGCTTTACCATCAGTCCTTCCAATGAACACCCAGGATTGATCTTTAGAATGGACTGATTGGACCTCCTTGTAGTCCAAGGGACTCTCAAGAGTCTTCTCCAGCACCACAGTTCAAAAGCATCAATTAATCAGCTTTCCTTACAGTCCAACTCTCACATCCATACATGACCATGGGAAAAACCATAGCTTTGACTAGACGGACCTTGGTTGGCAAAGTAATGTCTCTGCTTTTAATATGCAAGAGGTAACCATTGGGGAAAACTGGTGAGTGGTACATGGAACCTCTCTGCACTATCTTTGCAACTTCCTGTGAATCTGTATTTATATTTCAAAATGAAAAGTCTTAACAACTGTCCTGAAAATGGAAAAAGAAGTACATGCCCTTTGACCTCAAAGTTCCATTTTTATGAATTTATGCTAAGTAAATAGTAATATCTAATAATGTCTAAAGGCATCAAAGATCATTAGACAAACATGATCATCTCAAAATTGTTTACAACAGTGAGAAACTAGACCAAGTCACTTTATGTATAATTGGTTAAATATTATAAATATAGCCAATGGAATAGTGTATGATCATTACAATGATGATATCAATCTACATTCACTTATAAAACATGGGAAGACATTTGCAATATACTATTAAGGGAAAAAAGATCCCTTAAAAGTTGCATACAGTTCTTTTTTCTAAGTTTGGTCGTGGTGGTGGTTTAGTCGCTAAGTCGTGTCCGACTCTTGCAACCCCATGGACTGTAGCCCGCCAGGCTTCTCTGCCCATGGAATTCTCCAGGCAAGAATACTGGAGTGGGTTGCCATTCTCTTCTCCAGGGGATCTTTCCGACTCAGGAAATGAACCCAGGTCTCCTGCATTGCAGGCAGATTCTTTACCAACTGAGCCACCAGGGAAGCCCCCTTTTAAGTTTAAACAAGTGTATATACTGCAAACTCCTTATGGGCAGGGGTTTTTGTGTGTATCATTTGATCACTGTTCTTAACTCCCAGTACAGTATTTGACAGAGTAGACAATCCATAAGTATTTGTTGAATAAACACATAAAGCACACAGAGACCCACCCACACACACATACACACACATTTGTAAAGGAAAAAGTTCAGAACATTATACAAGAAGATACTAATAATGAATGGGCGTATAGGATTCAGTTCAGTTCAGTTCAGTTCAGTTGCTCAGTCATGTCCGACTCTTTGCGACCCCATGAAACACAGCACGCCAGGCCTCCTTGTCCATCACCAACTCCCGGAGTTCACTCAAACTCATGTCCATCGAGTCGGTGATGCCATCCAGTCATCTCATTCTCTGTCGTCCCCATCTCCTCCCACCCCCAATCCCTCCTAGCATCAGACTCTTTTCCAGTGAGTCAACTCGTCGCATGAAGTGGCCAAAGTATTGCAGTTTCAGCTTTAGCATCAGTCCTTCCAATGAACACCCAGGATTGATCTCCTTTAGAATGGACTGGTTGGATCTCCTTGCAGTCCAAGAGACTCTCAAGAGTCTTCTCCAGCACCACACTTCAAAAGCATCAATTCTTCAGCGATCAGCTTTCTTCACAGTCCAACTCTCACACCCATACATGACCACGGGAAAAACCATAGCCTTGACTAGACGGACCTTGGTTGGCAAAGTAATGTCTCTGCTTTTTAATATGCTATCTAGGTTGGTCATAACTTTCCTTCCAAGGAGTAAACGTCTTTTAATTTCCTGGCTGCAGTCAGCATCTGCAGTGATTTTGGAGCCCAAAAAATAAAGTCTGACACTGTTTCCACTGTTTCCCCATCTATTACCCATGAAGTGATGGGACCAGATGCCATGATCTTCGTTTTCTGAATGTTGAGCTTCAAGCCAACCTTTTCATTCTCCTCTTTCACTTTCATCAAGAGGCTTTTGAGTTCCTCTTCACTTTCTGCCATAAGGGTGGTGTCATCTGCATATCTGAGGTTATTGATATTTCTCCCAGCAATCTTGATTCCAGCTTGTGCTTCTTCCAGCCCAGCGTTCCTCATGATGTACTCTGCATATGAGTTAAATAAGCAGGGTGACAATATACAACCTTGACGTACTCCTTTTCCTATTTGGAACCAGTCTGTTGTTCCATGACCAGTTCTGACTGTTGCTTCCTGACCTGCATACAGGTTTCTCAAGAGGCAGGTCAGGTGATCTGGTACTCCCATCTCTTTCAGAATTTTCCACAGTTTATTGTGATCCACACAGTCAAAGGCTTTGGCATAGTCAATGAAGCAGAAATAGATGGTTTTCTGGAACTCTCTTGCTTTCTCCATGATCCAGAGGATGTTGACAATTTGATCTCTGGTGCCTCTGCCTTTTCTAAAACCTGCTTGAACATCTGGAATAACTAAATCCCCTTTTGCCTGTTTATATATTTTTCTCTTTAATAACAATTATGTACTGTTCATGAAATAAATTTTTTAAGTAAACAAAGTGTAGAATGTCCTGTGAGGCCCTCCAGTCTGAAGTGGACAAACCTGGTGTTGATACACATGGGTCACCCCCAGCCAGTGCCGCCTGCCCAGAATGCACAGGCTGTATGAGGCCCCAGGACCATTCTCAAGGACCGGGGGATACTGTGCTTAAAATGAGGACCTTCATAAGACATCTGAACACCAGGGAGGACCCTAACACCCAGAGAGTTGATGGGATGACATTCAACGCAGGACCAATGCTGGATATGGGGTCCACAGGCAAATCTGCTCTCCAGAAGGCTGAGGGTGAATGTGGGCTGGCGACACATCTCTCCAGCAGGGCCAGGACGGTGGGTCTCAAATACTCACTGAAAACAGGCTGCACCACGATTTCCAGGAAGCTTCATAAAACATAGTTTCCCGCGGAACCCGAGTCTTTAGGAATGAGGCCCAGGAACCTGTCATTTCACAAAATTTCCGTAGTGATTGTGATGAACAGTGGAGTCTGAGAAACTCCAGGCTGGGGGCAGAAATCCAAAACAGAGTCTCACTGGACAAATGGTTGGCTGTAATGCCATCTGTGATGAAGGGACCTGAGACCTAATGATTACAGATTTGTAAGAAGCCTTTTCTCTAAAGAGTTCGGGAAATTTTAAGGACATTCCCTGAATTGCAGACACCTCTCCTTTAAGAGAACATGGACTACTGTCTCCATCGCTCCTCTTTGTTGTACTGCGACCCTCTGCTTTCTCAGAAAAAAGTCCCTGGTGATTCTAAGATCTCCCTCTTTATTTATTGTGCTAAAACACACACAACATGCAAGTTTTAACCATTTTAAAGCGTACAATTCAGTGGCGTTAAGGACACTCATAGGGTTGAGCAACCATCACCACTATCCAGTTGCCTGTAATTATTAGCAGTCGGGCCCTATTCTCCCCTTTGCCCAGTGCCTGTTAACCACCTGTCTGCTTTCTATCTCGACGGATTTACCTATTCAGGATATTTCATACAAGTGGAATCATACAATATATAACCTTTTGATGTCTCCCTTCTTTCACTGAGTATCATGTATTTAAGGTTCATCCATGTTGAAGCATGTGTCAGAATCCCATCCCTTTTTATGGCTGAATAATATTCCATTGTATACCACTTTTTGTTTATCTGCTCATCTGTTAATAGCTATTTGGGCCATTTCTATCTCTGACCTTCTTTGAACACTGATGTACACATTTTGGTTTGAACACCTGTTGTCCAATATTTGGGGTCTATGTCTAGGAAGGGAAATGCTAGATCACATGATAATTCTATGTTTAACGTATTCATGAACCTCCAAACTCTTTTCCACCCTTACTCTCTCTTATAAGGCACCTGGCATCCTAGTCTGTGCCCTGGCAACCTGGAGACTGTGTCAGAATTTAAAAATATGTGGGGGAATCAGGAGACCTGGGTGTAGATCAGACTGTGACCCTCTAAGAGCTGTGAGACTCCGTGCTGGTCATTCAGTTCTTTGTGTCCAATCTCATAGGGTGCTCTGAACAGAGTATCAGACATTAACTGAGACTTCAGATGAGAGGAGAGGCAATGAGGCAATGTGTTAGAGCAGTGGAGCTGAGAGTTACCTGGCCCTGTCACTCACTGATCGTAGATCCCTAGCAGGATCTACTTAGCCCCTCTGAGCCTTAGTCTCACCATCCAAAAAATGGGGCAAGTGAATAAGAGTACCTATCTCACAGGACCGTTGTATTACATTAGTCAATCCAAGTAAAACATTAACTACAAAGCCACACCAGTTTAGCTGCTGTGATAAAACGCTGCCACCGCTTAGCAATGCTGGTAGGGAGGGGCGTGCGCTCACTTTCTCTATCTGAGCCCCGTCATTCTCTCCCCTCCTCCCCTTCTTTTCTTCTCTCTCGAGGCATCTCTGCTGGGACCCTTCTCTCCCAATGGACAGGGTGGTGCACATAGATTAATTCGTGTCCAACTCTTTGGGACCCCATGGACTGTAGCCTACCGGGCTCCTCCGTCTATGGGATTTTCCGGGCAAGGGTATTGGAGTGGGTTGACATTTCCTTCTCCAGATAGATTAATTAATCCTAGATTAGTCCTCCCCCTAACATTTGAGGGACTGATGCTAAAGCTGAAACTCCAATACTTTGGCCACCTCATGGGACGAGATGACTCACTGGAAAAGACTCTGATGCTGGGAAGGATTGGGGATGGGAGGAGAAGGGGACGACAGAAAATGAGATGGCTGGATGGCATCACCGACTTGATGGCCATGAGTTTGAGTGAACTCTGGGAGTTTGTGATGGACAGGGAGGCCTGGCATGCTGTGATTCATGGGGTTGCAAAGAGTCAGACACGACTGAGCGACTGAACTGAACTGAACAAACGTTGCTACATTCAATGTGACTGTAGACTCTAGTTTATTCTTTTTGTGCATCTTCTCAAGGGCTTATGGTAGGTACATATGATATGGTAGGTACATATCATATGCTTGTTGATTGAATAAAGGAAAGAATGAATTTCCTTTCCATTGAGGCATTGGTCCCAGGGGCTGATCATGGCAAGGGGACCTGAGTCTTGGGGGTTCTTTTCCACAACTGGACCAGGAATGCACCGGAATCCTCCCACAATACCTCTCCTCAGTCTTGCAACCTGGCAAACAGCATAGTCAAAGTTATGGACGGAGGACATGCAGAGCAGAGCAGTGACAAGGCCAAGCCAATTGTCCCCCTAACCTTCCTCAACTCTCTTGTGGCTCAGAAGATGGTGAGCAGCAGGCAGCGGCCCTCCTTCCCCACCCTCAACCCTGCTGCATCTGTCTCCCCAAGTTACGTCCCTTTGAGAGGGAAGGTCATGCTTTTTGTTGAAGATAAAAGATGCTCTGAGAGGCTGTGTACATACTGGACATAGAGGCCCTGAAACCACTCTGATGGGGGAAGGGACGGGGCAGGGGGCATTATAGGGAAAAAAAACATTGCTGAAGGTGTACTAACAGAGAGAGGTCCCACCTGGGGTGTGTGTGCGTGTGAGCGTGGGTGTGTTTGGGGCCAGGGCATTAGCAGAAGCTGCCTCTTGTTCTAGGAGCCCAACCCGCTCCATTTTGAAGAAGCAGCTTGGTCTGAGCAGCTGGGGCTGCAGGCCTGTCGATGGTGACAGGGGTGCCTCCCCGAGAGTGTGAATGCTAACACACAAACTAGAGGCCAAGTGTGAAGAGAGTTCACACACCATCAGTGCCATGGTCACCTTGGGCACCTTCCCTTGGGCTCTAGTTTCCTGTCCATCAAATACCATGGGAGTCACATTGTGTTAGCATCTCTGCTTAGAGCTGCCATTGTTGGTTGAGATGCAAGTTTGAATGGGGACACAGTGCTGACAGCCCGCTCCATTCCCTGAGGCCTCTGTTCCCCAAGGACATGGCCTGGCATCTAAAGAGGGCCTGGAATTCCCAGGCAGCCACTTTGCCCAGCTGCTGTTCCTCTCCTGCCCAGGGATCCTCTTCATCTGCTTCCAACAGCCAGGCTTTGCCACGCTTTGCTGAGCAAAGGGTTGCCACGCTTTGCTGAGCCTTTTCCTGGAGCCAGTGGGCAGGAGCAGCCATCCAGAGAGCACCTCTCCTCTCCCAGAACTGCTTGGCTCTCCCACCTGCTTCTCCTCCCCACTGGATGCTTCACCCCATGAACAGACTCAACTTCATGCCTCTGCAGTCTAACTCCTTCCCCCACTAGACCGGTGGTCTCCAAAGTGCAGCACACACCAGAGTTCTGGGGGCACAGGTAGAAGACACCAGGCTTCTATATCAACTATTTTTATCACACCCTTCCATAAATTCCTATTCTTATTGTGTTTTATGTTGTACAAAATTAGTAGAATGGTCCAATTTATAAGTAAATAAAAAATGTACATATTGGTATGCAGTCTCAAACTTTTACTAGTGGAGTAAGAAAATCAGTAAAGTTTGGAGACTACTTTAGGGGAGGTAATATATACACAATGATATCAACACTGAATATTCATTGGAAGGACAGATGCTGAAGCTGAAGCTCCAATACTTTGGCCACCTGATGCGAAGAGCTGACTCATTGGAAAAGACCCTGATGCTGGGAAAGATTGAGGGCAGGAGGAAAAGAGGACAACAGAAGATGAGATGGTTGGAGGGCATCACTGACTCGATGGACATGAGTTTGAGAAAATTCTGGGAGATGGTGAAGAACAGAGAAGCCTGGCGTGCTGCAGTCCATGGGGTCGCAAAGAGTCAGACACAAATTAGCGACTGAACAAAAACAGCTATAATTTTATGTTTGGTGACCAACGTCACAACAAGGGTGAAAGTCAGATGTTGTGGACATTCAGGAGGGATGTGACCACTATCAAGAGAAGGCAGGCAGAGAAGCAGGAGGGCTTCGTAGGAGGGGTGGCTTCGGGGCTGAGTGCTGAAGGATAGGATGAGACCCATGGCCATGGGAAGGAGGGGCTTGCCCAGCGGCGGACTCTGCAGGAACAAAGGCCCAGGAGTTGGAAAGCACAGAGTGGGCACTGCGCCCAGACCTCAGTGTCCAGAGAACACACAGGAAAATCAGCAGGAGACAAGATGGAGGGTGAGCTGGGGATAGATGACAGAGAAGGAGCTCTGAACAGGAGGGATGTGCAGGGATTATGGGAACGTACTGAAATGGGGACAACACAAGGGAACCCACGGAAGCTCCAAGAAGAGAAGAGATGTGACCCTACTGGGCTTTGGAATTTGAACGGAAGGGGATGTAAAGACTGTTCGAGGAGACTCCACAACAACTGGAAGATGTAAGGTGAGCAGCACACCCGACCCAGAGGGCTTGGACTAAATCGGGAGAATAGAGAAAGGAAAAGAGGAGGCAGGTGTCAGAAATACCAGAGAAGCCAATTCAACTGAACACATAACAAGGTGGGAGCGAAGTGAGGACAGGAAAGGCAGGAGATGACTCAACATTCAGCACAGAGTAACCCAGAGGGACGACAGTAGGGGGTGCCCTTGAGAGAAAATTCGGGAGCAGGATAGCCTCTGCTGTCTGGAAGGACGAGTCTCAGGTTACAGGGTCTGAGTTGGTGGTTTGTATACAGAAGATGAATTCTACTAGGGCTAAAGCTTTCATACGCACCTTTTTGATGGGACTAGGTTTCCATCTTCATTCTACAAATACCTTTGCATCCCTCCTACGGGAATGACCCTGTGCTGGGCAGGAAGGACAGAGAGAGGAAGCAGAAATTCTGTTCCTGTCCTCAAAGATCCCCAGCTCCATAGGCAGACCACCGCATGAAGAAGTCTTTGACAAGCTGTTGGCTGAGGGCTGTAACATGAGGCCAGAAGAGGCTGTACAGAGGTGGTCCTTTTACACTTGTGTTTGGCTCAACAGTCAGTCATGTCCTGAGAGCAACCTCAGCCTTTCTTCATGACTCAGGGTCATCATCATAATCAGTTTTTAGACCATCATCACAGGTGTGGGTGGCAGGGGACTGACTGGGTTGGCGTGCGTACCGGGTGCCCATGACCTTGCATTTTTCAGAGGAACCATGATGTCAACTGTGTCACCCTCTGCCAAGCAAGCCAGCCTCAGAATGTGCAGTGCCATGGCTTTTGGATTTTACAATCCTCCTCCACTCTTGCCTCTCAGGCTTCTAGGACATCCCTTTGTTTGTTTCTGGATTAGGGAGTGCCTGGAAATTTCAGGGAAGGAAGATCTCAGGCTTCTAAGGACTGGACAAGTATGTCTGAGCAGTTTGGCTTGTTTTAATTAATTGATTACTTTCCCTCCCTGGTTCCGACAGCCTTGTTTCTTTTTTTCCTTTCCAGCCTTCCTCATCCTCCCAGATATTTATAAACTCTTCTTCCCTCAATCTACATCTTTGTTCCTTTCTCACTCTTGAGTTCTGCTATAAGATCTCCCTAGAGAGAATTGGAGAAGGAAATGGCAACCCACTCCAGTGTTCTTGCCTGGAGAATCCCAGGGACGAGGGAGCCTGGTGGGCTGCCGTCTATGGGGTCGCACAGAGTCGGACATGACTGAAGTGACTTAGCAGTAGCAGCAGAGAAGGAGATCCCCATCATCCAATCCCTGGATCATCCCATGTTGCTTAAAAACTCTGACAAGTCCTGAAACAGCCCCGTGGGAAGGGGCTAAGCTTCTGAGTCAGTTGGATATCGGTCAATACCTGGCTTCTCCACCTGGTAGCTGAGTATCTTTGGGCGGGCCTCTGAGCCTCAGTGCCCTTGAGGACAATACGGTTCTCCACCGAATTATTTGTTGAGGAGTTAGCATTTAGTGTTGATTCAGTTTGTTAGTGAGTCTCAAATGCTACGCCAGTAAATGTCAAGCAATGAGCAAACTGAAATTGAACTTTTAGCCCTAGATCTCAAGGCTCTTGCTGAGCACCCTATATACTATCACAACCCCACAGCTCCCCAGCTCCCTTTCCCATCTTCCCTATGGCTCTTATCACATATGGCAGGCTGTACATCAGACTCATTTTCTTCCTAGTGTTGTCAGTTTCTCTCCCTAGAATGTAAGCTGCACGAGGGCAGCGAGTTTGTTTCGCGCTGTGTCCTCAGCACCTTGGACAGTTCCCTGTGTGTCATAGCCATTCAGTGAACATTGTCATGGGGCTACCTGAAAAGTCATTGAGATAATGCTTGGTACAATGCCTGGCATACAGTGGGTGCTCATAGTGACATCTCCTTCCTTCTTTTCATCCCATTGCCTTTCCCTACTTGTTTGGCAGTGAGGACCCATGTTATGGCTTCTCCTTCGGGGGAATGCCCTTGCCTGGGCAGTGACTGTTGCTTCTTTCTTCCCAAGTGTCTTTCTGAACCTGCATTGATCCATGGTAGCTGCGATACACCTCCTGGACTGGTGACAGTTTGCTTCTACACTTACCGCTAGTGGGGCTTGGCCACTGCTGCACCTCTGCCTCAGCTTCCTCTGGTCACTTCCTGTGATGAGTCCCTCAGCCAGATCAAGGAGATGCTAGGATCTGAGCAATCTTGACCAGGACATGCATGGTCTATACTCACTACTGCAGCCCCATCAGAAAAATACTATCTGAAGACCAGCACCTGGCAGGTCCAGAGTTTGCACAGTAGTTCAAAACCAGGGATTTTTTTTTTCTCTAGACATCAGAAAATCTGATAATGTCTGGAGACATTTTTGATTTTCATAACTGAAATTTGCTACTGGTATCTAGTGGGTAGAGGCCAGGGATGCTGCTAAACATCTTACAATGCATTGGACACCCCCCTCACCAAAGAATTATCCCACCTAGCATGTTGATAATGCAAGGCTGAGAAACTGTGGGCAGTAGTAATTTAAAAAACAAGACGTGACATTCATTGAGCACGTACTGCGTGTTAGGGGCTGTGCTAAGCACTTTACATGCACTTTCTCATTTACACTCACCACCATCAGGTTAGACAGGCCCAGTCGTTTCCTGTTGCATAGATGAGGAAACAGAGACACCTAAGGTGAAGTCACTTGCACAGCAATGCCCAGCTAGTAAACGGTGGAGCCAGGATTTGAACTGGTCATGCTCTCAAGTGCCAGCCTGGGCATACCTGGAGCATTTGTACCTTGGTGCTCCCAACTCCTTCTCCATTGTATTGGCTCAGAATAGGGTGTGGCAGGACATTTACTCTGGTTTTCCTGCCCAGAACTCCATCCTCTGAAGTCCTGCCAGATCTGCTTAATTGACCCTGAGGAATCTCCATACACCTTCAGCCTTGCTGGGGCCATGTCAGGATGAACAGTCTCTTGGAATCGTTATGGAGCTCCCATCTGCTGATTTTGGGTTAAAATTTTTCAAGCAAGAGTACTGGAGTGGGTTGCCATTTACTTCTCCAGGGGATCTTCCTAACCCAGGGATTGAACCTGGGTCTCCCGCATTGCAGGCAGATGCTTTATTATCTGAGCCACCATGGAAGCCCCAGATATAAAAGGCTCCCCCAAATCATTCTGCCAATGGACATTCTATACCAACCCACCCACCAGCTTTAACTGTGGCTGCAGCTTTGGCCTCGGTCCTACACAGCTCCAGATCCCACCTCCTCCACACCAGCCATCTGGGGTCCATGATGGCTCTCATTCAAGCCCCTCAACCTCTGGCCTGACACCCACCTGATATTAAGTGCTTCATCAGGGTATCCTTATACACCCTGATCCCTCTCCTTTTTATGCTCCTTCCTCCAGACTCAATTTCCTTCCAGATTTTATGCTCAGCTCCACAAGGTTCTACTGAGCCTTCACTAGGAAGGAAGCTGTGTGCTGAGTGCTGAAGAGGACACAGAGCCTAAGCAGGGATATCCCACCCCCACCCCATGCACACGCACAGGAGGCAACAAAGGGGCCGGGGAACTGTGAGTCCTGCCCTGCCCTCCTAGAGGGGTGGGTGCAGAGAGCAGTGTGGGTCTGTGCATGGGACAGGCTTCCCAGAGGGGGGACACTTTACATTTGCTCCCCAAACTGTGAAGAATCAGGGGGAGGGGTGGACCTACTACTTCTGATATTCCAGAATTCCACTCCCGGCCCTGTTTCCCTGTCTTTTGTCCGGTGAGCCTGGCTGTCCCTAGATTCTGCCTCAGGACCTGTGGCGTCTCAGCCAGTGTTGTCTGCTGACCTTCCCAGAACTGCAGGAATCGCCCTTTCAAATACTGCTTTACTGGCTCCCGTCTCACTTCCTTCCTTCAGTTGACACATCTTCATTGAGTGCCTGGTGTGTGTCAGGCACCCAGGAATAGCCAGGATCACAGATTCTCTGAGCTGGTAAGACTTCTGTTCATCCAGTCTCAATTTTCCCAACCTTAGTGAAGTCTCTTTTCACTAAATTATGTTTGTCAGGCAATAAGCAGGAAGCTTCAGGCTGAGTTTGCTCAGGATTCATTATTACTTCTTCTTAGCTCAACATATGTTCTTGATTATAATCTTTCATCCTCACGAGGGTAAGTCAAGTAGAAAATAGCAAACACTGCTCCACTCATTCTCACTTTGAAGACAGAGACACTGAGGTCAAAAGACTAAAACAACCTGCCCACTAGGCCCGACTCTGAGCCACGCTTCTATCTGTCCTCTCACACTGATTTTGTCTCATGCAAACTTCCCATGGAGACCAACCGGGCAATGCTACCAATCTGTACACTGGCAGGATCATAAAACATGGGTGCTGGAGTTAATCTTCACAGTCAAATCATCTGTCTTCTTTGAGGTACAGGCCCTTGTTAATCAGCTTCCCTTCTTGTGAAGTGAAAAATCCTCTTCTCGGGGATGAGAGGAACTCCTCTGGGGGGCCAGGAGGAAACCCACCAGTTCAGAAGAAGGAACTGTCTTTGTCTCATCTCAAACAAAGAGCTGTTGCTTCTGGTCATCAGAGAGGAAGCTGGGTGGGGGTGGCGGGTTCTGTTTATGCCACTGCAAACATAACTCAGACAGTTCACTGGAAGTCTAAAACCTCTCCTATTGGCTTTGCTGGGCCTGACCAGAGAGGTTCCAGTGAAACTTGATCTCTGAGCACAGGGCTTTTCCTTAGGGCTATGGGCCAGTGTCATGGCCAGGTGTCCACCAGATCTCCCCTGAAGACTCCTTGTTCCGGCTCTTAGATGAAGAACAGTCTTGTGATGTTAGGAAGTCCCGTTGACCTCACGTTCATTCTGCTGCCGAAGCACTTGGCCAGGGTGTTGCAATGCCAGCCCTTTCTGATTAGCACCTCTCAGCACCATGACCCCAAGAGGCCAAATAACACAACAAGTGGTTCCCTTTTGTAGCAAGAATCATTTCTTCTACTTGATATTCAGAGACCTCAGGCCCTGAAACAACGGAGTATCCAAAGCTGACCACATGTCTCAGCTTTTGCACTCGTTAAGTGTTGTCCTCTCCAAAGCATGTCACATCCATCAGTCCAACTGGTCAACCCTAGGAGGGACAGTGACTCAGGGTTACTGTTAAATTGGACAAGGGAGTATGCAGCATACAATTAAGAAGCAACTTCATTTTTATCTCCCACTGTCCTATCAAACCTGTCCTGAAGAGCTGGTTATTCTTTGACCTTTGAAAGAAATCTAGAGCATATTCCAGGATTTTTCTAGTCACTCTTGGGTAATTAAAAGTTTCTAGGGGGACTAGAACTGAACTGAACTGAGGGGGACTTTCTTCATGTTCCAGTGGTTAGGAATCTGCCCTGCAACACAAGGGACCTGGATTCGATCCCTGGCTGGGAAGCTAAGATCCTACGTGCTGTGGAGCAACTGGGCCCTGGGACCATAACTACTGAAGCCCACGTGCCACGACTAGAGAGTCTGTGCTCCACAATGAAAGATCCCATGTGCCACAGCTAAGACCTGACACTGCCAAATAAATAAATAAATAAATTTCAAAAAAGTCTCTGGAACCAGGATTCCTTGGAGAAATGTCTGATGCTAGGGCTGGGGTATAGAAAATACAAGTTGAGCCTGCAACATTTTGTAGTGCCAGAAAGTAAGAAAGTGATTTTAAAAGAAAGAAGAGAAGGAAGGGAAAGAAAGGAAGGGCTGGAGGCATGCCAGAAGGACAGAGGAGCCAACACGAAAACGCTTCCAATGACCAAAGCTGGAACAACATGAATAACAAAACGAATAATGATAGCATTGCATTAAAACTCAAAAAAAAAATATCCAGGAACCCATGCTAATATAAATAACTTACTGAATAAACAAATAGAAGGACTATCTCTTTCCTACAAGAGGATTCCAAATAACAAATGAACAAATGAGAAAAATAAAAATCACTATTAGACACCACAGTAATAACTGCTGCAGGCAAGATCCACCTTATGAATGCTAAAACTGGCGAGTAAAACTCTAAGGAGAAGCAGGACATCAGCATAGCCTCAAAGCATCTCCCCCAATTATTTTTAAATTACTGTGGTGACTTTAAAAGAGGTCCACAGATTCTTTGATATTCCTCCTTCCTTTAAGCTGGGGATTACATCCCCTCTCCTTGAGTTTGAGCTGGATTCAGGGACTTGCTTCTCATCGAGAGAGTATGGAAAGGGAAAGATAAGTTCACAGTGGAGAATGTTGTCAGACACCACCTTAGCCAAGTGACTGAGGTTAACATAACAAGCAATAGGCTATGCTGGTGTCATGTACCCCCGATATGATGAAATAAGAAGGGGGCATTCCCCCCATATGGTATTTCCCAAAAAATCCATAACTGCAGTCTAATAATGAGACAACCTTCAGTTCAGTTCAGTTCAGTTCAGTTGCTTAGTCGTGTCCGACTCTTTGTGACCCCATGAATCACAGGCCTCCTGTCCATCACTAACTCCCGGAGTTCACTCAAACTCATGTCCATCGAGTCGGTGATGCCATCCAGCCATCTCATTCTCTGTCGTCCCCTTCTCCTCCTGCCCCCAATCCCTCCCAGCATCAGAGACTTTTCCAGTGAGTCAACACGTCGCATGAGGTGGCCAAAGTATTGCAGTTTCAGCTTTAGCATCAGTCCTTCCAATGAGCACCCAGGATTGATCTCCTTTAGAATGGACTGGTTGGATCTCCTTGCAGTCCAAGGGACTCTCAAGAGTCTTCTCCAGAACCACAGTTCAAAAGCATCAATTCTTCAGTGATCAGCTTTCTTCACAGTCCAACTCTCACATCCATACATGACCACCGGAAAAACCATAGCCTTGACTAGACGGACCTTGGTTGGCAAAGTAATGTCTCTGCTTTTTAATATGCTGTCTAGGTTGGTCATAACTTTCCTTCCAAGGAGTAAGTGTCTTTTAATTTCATGGCTGCAATCAATATCCGCAGTGATTTTGGAGCCCAAAAAAATGAAGTCTGACACTGTTTCCACTGTTTCCCCAACTATTTCCCATGAAATGATGGGACCAGATGCCATGATCTTTGTTTTCTGAATGTTGAGCTTCAAGCCAACCTTTTCACTCTCCTCTTTCACTTTCATCAAGAGGCTTTTGAGTTCCTCTTCACTTTCTGCCATAATGGTGGTGTCATCTGCATATCTGAGATTATTGATATTTCTCCCGGCAATCTTGATTCCAGCTTGTGTTTCTTCTAGCCCAGCGTTCCTTATCATGTACTCTGCATATAAGTTAAACAAGCAGGGTGACAATATACAACCTTGATGTACTCCTTTTCCTATTTGGAACCAGTCTGTTGTTCCATGTCCAGTTCTAACTGTTGCTAAGAAAACCTTAGACAAACCCAAATTGAGGAAATTCAACAGTATACCAGATCAGTACTAATGTTCAAAAGTGCTAAGGTCATGAAAGACAAGAAAAACTTGAGATATTGCTAGAAAAGCTTGAGAATAGAGGAAACGGAAGAAGACACAATGGCAAAATGCAATATGGGATCCTGGACGGGACCTTTGATCAGAAAAAGGACTTTTGTGAAAACTGGAGAAATCAACATATACTCTGTAATTTAGTTAATGGTGCTGCACCAATGCTAGTCTTGCAGGTTTGACAAACATACTACAGTTATGTAACATACTAACATCAGGGGTTTCGGGTGAAGAGTGTGCTGAAACTCTCCAGAGCATGCATTTGCAACAGAAGGAGTGCTCTCAAAGGGTGAAAAATGGTTGTTGTACAGAAAAAATAACATAGCTATTACCATGGTTGGTGGCCTTCTAAAAGACACAGCACATACATAGATACACAACGCACCTGTGGTATTAAGATTTCACGAGGGAAGAATTACAGAAATGAAGATCTACAAAGGCTCCTGGGGTGGGGTAGGGTGATAAGGAAGAAAGAGGTTGAATCTTAAAAGTTCTCATCACAAGAAAAAAGACGATAACTATGTACAGTGATGGCTGTTAACTAGACTTACAGTGGTGCTCAGTGCACAATATATGTACAAGTATTGAACCACTATGTCATACACCTGAAACTGACAGTTCAGGCCTGCTTCAAGACAGCCATGGGTGATGGGAAAGCATTTGTGTGTCATCTGCTCTCCTCCCTGCCACTGTGTCTATTTTCCCTCCGTGCTGGGTGTCTCTGGCCCCTTCTTGGTTTGAATGGGGGCCGGTGGACAAGGTAAGGGGCAGGGAAGGTTGTTTGTCCCATGCTCTCAGGAGCTGATGGTGCTTCTCTCTGGGCTGACAGTGTTAGTCGCTAAGTTGTGTCTGACTCTTTGTGACCCCGTGGACTGTAGCCTGCCAGGCTCCTCTGTCCATAGGATTTTCCAGGCAACAATACTGGAGTGGGTTGCCATTTCCTTCTCCAGGGGACCTTCCCACCTCAGGGATCAAACCCTGGCCTCTCACATTGCAGGCAGACACTTTACCATCTGAGCTTCTGGGCTTGGCAGATATTTAAGCTGATTCTTCCTCTCTTGGGCTGATTTAGATTCTTCAGAGACCCCCATGTGTTTCCTGCAGCCCCCAGCTATGAGTGATGCCACGTGTGACCACCTGGTTCTCCACGCTCACTCCTCTAGGCCACACTCTTGGGGCACCCATTAAAAGTGGATCTGGCTTGTGGCTTCTTTCTCTGCCAATATCTGTCCACACCTGGAACACTTAATCTGAGTTGTGAAATGGCATCCTCCTTCTTCTAATTACAAGGGCAGTCCTACTGACAGGAGAGGAAAGACTGGATGAAACAGAGCCTTTCTGACTGGTTGGACACGACACCCCTTACTCCCTTCTGTGTAACGTGTCCTATTTCCATGTTAGCAAAGCCGGCTAAAGGGGGTTTCTGTTATCAGCAGTCAAATATATCACTGTTCTCAAAGCCAAACTTACTTTGTACAGAAGACATAGAAAGGAAAACAACAAAAGAAAATAAGAGAAAAAGGAAGAAGGAAGATGGTAGCCAGCAGGAGCAAAATATATCAGAAATGACAGAGACCAATGGGGATGGTTTCAGCAAACTAGTACAGAGCTCAGTGCAACAAAGGATGGAAACAGGATTTATTTGTGTGCTTACTACATACAAGGCGCTGTTCTTAACACTTTATAAGCACCATTCGTTTGTCCCATAAATGGACCCATTTTATGGTGTTTATAGGAACATGGGTTCACAGAATTAGTGAAGTGGTAGATTTGCGACCCAGATTCAGGTCATGGTCTAATCAAGTTTAAGTGCAGATTCAGACACCTATTGGTGACCCAGATGCTATGCCAGGCACATCACTCACATTACCCCATTCATCCTTATGCCAACTGTGTCAGGTAGAGATTGTTTCCTACATTCCAGAGAAACCGGGCACATAAGGGTTAAGTAATCTGCCAAGTAACTGGTAGAGCTAAGCTTAGAGCGCAGGTCTTGTGATTGCCTAGTTTAATACTCTTTCTGTATGGCAACCCTGCCTTTCTTCATCTGCAGGAATGTGGGAAAAACATCACACAGGGCTGACATGAGCTGAGGTGCACTGAAATGGCTGTACCATTGCTAAAATGCTGATGTCCCTCTGTACCAGCTGGTAACCAACCTTGCTCTGAGCATCCTCAAATCCTACCCTGTCTCTTTTTGCCAAGACATCCCCCACAATCCAGATTCTAAAGAGTGAAGGTGGGTCTCTGGGATGCTGCTCTGGTGCCGTGGCCTGTATCAGCCTTAGCTAATTGTTTCTTTGATGCTCCTTTCTGTCCTAAACACTTTTGTGGTCATTATCTCTGACGTACAGAGATGAGAAAGCTAAGGCCCAGAGAAGGCTGCCTGGCTAGTTAAGAGTTGAGCTGCATCTAAGCCTAAATCCTTGGACTCCAAGTTCTTTCTGTGTTATATGGCCTTTAGTCACTCAACTAGAAAATTTTACACTATGTAGAGTTAATTTTTTAAAAAAATAGATTAAATTAGAAAGTGTCACAGATTAGGGATGAGTCTTTTTGAAAGAGACTTGTTAGTTAATAAATTCAGTGCTATTGGCAATGCTTCATCAGGTCTGAGACTTAATTGAAAGATCAAGAACATATTACATACACAAGCAACTGTAGTGGATGCAACTAATATTCCCCACAATGTTCTCCCTCCAGGTTCTACATCTCTGCCCATTGTCTTATGACCTGCCTGAGTGTTCTAGAAACATGTTTCTGCCTCATTAGCTTGGTCCTGTGACATGATTTGTCACTGAGATGATTGGGAATGTGATGTTTTCTGGGACTAAGTAGAAGCTTTTCAAATGAGCAGACCTCTCTGCCCTCTACAGCAGGAAAACAGGATGTCTCAGGTTCTGCTGTTCCTTCAGCTCGGGTCCCAGGATAGGAAGATAGGCCCTGAAGAGCCTCAGGGCCCAGAAGTGCCATAGTCTTCATGTAAAGGGAACAAGAAATGAATGTGTATTTTTTTTTAGTTTTTTTAAAAAATTTATTTATTTTTTATTGTAGGCAAATTATTTTACAATATTATATTGGTTGGTTTTGCCATATGTTGACATGAATTCGCCCCAGGTGTACATAAGTTCCCCCTCCTGAACCCCCCTCCCCCCTCCCTCCTCCCTTTATCCTCATACCACCCTGAATGCGCCCGATCTCGTCTGAATGTGTATTTTTGTATGTCAATATATTGGGATGTTTGTCACTGCAGTATAAGCTGACCGATACACTAGGAGAAAAGAATGCTTTGAAAATTGTAAGAATAGAAATGAATTGAGTCTTAGATTTTAAAGGTCTGTTACTTCCAGTTAAACACCGTTTCTGAGAGAGAATTCAGGGACATAATGGACACTTACTTAGCAGCTATTTGGATTTTCCAGAAATATTTTTACATAAAGTTTTCAAAAAGACTTATAATCGATAAACCATGGACTGTATATTTTATGGAACTCCAGAGTTTCTGGGTAGATTATCCAGAAATATGGGAAAAAAACACTTCTTGCCTAAAAAAAGGAATGATTCAATTCAGAGAATGATAAAATAATACATTTTAGAGATGGGATCTTAGGAGCACTGCATCCAACTCAGATCATGTGTGAATTTCCCCATAATTAAGTTTCACAATTACTTATTTTTGGTAAACAGAATAACTAAAGCACATTCTGTTTTCAGGTGTTGAAGCATGAAAACTTTGAAACAAATTCACTCACTGCTTTTCTCTCTCTCTATCCATCCACCCACCCACCCACCCAGTCAGCTAGCCAGCCAGCCAGCCAACCATTGTGTTCTTGATACAAGACAAACATCAAAACCCTTTCCTTTTAGTTGTCATTGTGGAAGAAGAAATTTCTGTGGAGCATATAAATCTGAGTTAAGACAGATTCCCATACGAGGAGCTTTAGACACTATACTGTTCTTTCCGGCAGAAAAACAGTTGGTTTCAGAATATAAGTTACCAGAAACGGGCATTCTTTCAGATCACCTGATCTTTCAGATCACCAGGGGGATGGAGGGAGCAATTTTGATACCTGAGCTTCCAACATAGACATTTCACGATTTCATGGATCCGCTGTGTGGCAAAATAAGCCACATTGCTCCTGACGTCAAACCACCAGAAGGATCAGCAGGTGACTCTACAAATAACCTGACATCCCCAGACTCTGCCTGCCTGGTTTTGGAGAGCTCCTGGAACTGTCCCAGGAGTTACATGGGGACACGGTTACACGTGTCCTGCACCCAGTGCCAAGCGTTCATTGTCAGTGAGGAACAGATCACAGAGAACGTGGTGCAAGGGGAAATCTACATGTTTAGGCTTCTTGCAGTTGCAATAACAACAATGATAAAGGGATGAGCCCCTTGGCATTTAAACAAAGTCTTCAGTCAGAATGTGGACAAAAGGAAAGAGGCTGCCCAATCAGGCTCTGCCCACATGGTTCACAAAAGAAAAATCTAATGGACTCTGGAGTTTTCTAAGGACAAGAATTGTCCTGTCATTGATGCTAGGGACCCAGAACACCTGCCACATGTCCATGGAGAAAAGGTCAGAGCCTTGAGAGGTGATCAGTACAGGTGCATGGACATTTCCTGAGCAAGCCCTTTGTGCTGGGCAACACTAGGCTGTGTCCCCACTTGAGCCAGAGTTCAGGGCAATGGGTGTGCCCACGTGGGTGTGTGAGCACATGCTGGGGGACAGGCCAAGCTGATTTGGACCAGAGGTAGTCTCCTCCCACTGCTGGCCCTGGGGGACCGGGGTCTGTCTTTGAGTTTTTCTGCCTGTGTGTTTCTGAAAGGTGACCTGTCCTTAGCAGCTGAAGAAGATGAGGGTACAGGTGAAACTGTGACAGTCATCCAGGTAGGTACTGGCTTTTCGGTGCCTTTGTCACTTCACCCAGATTCCATTGCTTCAAGACAGCCTCTAGGGTTGGGGCATGAGGCTGTCATCTGCTTGCATTAAAGAAGGTGCTTCCGTCTCCATTTCTGACTCTTGTTCATTCAGAAACCATCAAGCACTCACTCTGCCATCTTTCTGGAAAGCCCCCCATCTGCTTCACATAATTAGGGAGTGCATGCTATCCGTTCCCCGCTTTCTTTCTTAACGTGAAACCTTATTGTGTGTGGCATATACACTAGGTGGCGGATGTGGAACTAAGTCCTTTCCTGAGCTCCAGGGCAGCTCTGGGAGGACACCCAGGGGGCAGGAGGGAGGTGACCCACCCAAGGCCACACGACATTGAGCAGCAGCACAAGGACCATAGCTGGCGACTCAGACTCCTGGTTCGGATTCTCTGCCCTGCACCCACCCCTGAGCATGCCGGAGGGCTGTGGCAGGGAAGAGGCCCTGACTCAGGCCAGGCAGTCCGGGCTGCTGGTCGCCTGCCAGTCTCCGTGCAGAAGCTGAGCTGGGCTCTCCCGGTGGCTCTCCTTGGCTGGCGAGCAGGAAGCTCTGAATCCTGGACTGTGGCCCAGAGTGAAAGGAAAGGGGCTTCTCTATGTTTCTGACAGTCCCCATGACCGTCCAGGGACAAAGCAGGGCCTCACACTGCCTCCTGCCACCAGCCTCCGCCCAGCTGTTCTGGCCACGCAGCTCCATCTCTGTGGCCTGTCTGCAGGAACACTGGGTGTTTGTCTGCTTGCAGAATCGCGGCTGTGTGCCCAGGACTCTCTCCGGCCCCTCACCCCCGGCTCCAGGCCCAGTGGGACGGGCCAACAAAGCCACAAGCCTGCTTGTTAATCCCCAAACCCATCACCCAGCAAAGCCGGATCCCTGGTCCCTGATAGTTCACTATTAATATTGTATAGCTGAACATTCCACTGGGGACTGATCAAGTAAGCTCAAATGACAGGTCACCACTCAAATGTGTGCACTTTCTGGACATGCAGGGGAAAGAGCTTCAGGCTGGAGGTCAATGCAGGTCACTTACCAGACCTCAGCAAGTTCAATGTCATTATCCTCCAAATGTGAGCAGTAGCTCATCACAAGAGTTAATGTCTGCTGAGGACCCTCCATGTCCGACATTGTACTGCACACCACACCTTCCCTCACCCTCTGCGAAGAACCCAGAGATACTGGGCATGGGGAGAAGGTAGCCCCATAAAAGCAGCGGGCACCAGGGTTACTGAGAGCCTCACTGAGGACCACATCATCATTTAACAACCCGTTCATCCGACAGGTGGTTCCAGAGCAGCCCCTGCATGTCAGTCACTGCACACAGCCCACAGAACCCCTGTCCCCCTAAAGCTTACATTCTAGAACATTCAGCAAAGGCTCAGAGATGGCAGATGATGCTGTCAGTCAGGCAGTAACACAAAAGATGACTTTTCCCTCATCTTCCATAACTAGTACAGTAGAGGAGCCGAGCCAAGGGGGTGCTTGTCATTCCCTGGATTTTGAGCATACTGGGGCTGTTCCCATAGTGACCAGGGCTCCCCCTGAGTGGCCATTCTCAGCCTGCAAGAGAGGAGGACACACTTTCCTTTTGCACTGTTCCAGATACATAGTGTGGTGCAGGCGGCCTTGCAGGCCCTGGGGGGAGTCCCAGATGCCCACCACAATAGCCTCTTGAGCTCACGCTGGCCTGGCTGCTGAGGGTCGCTGGTGAGAACACCTGAAGTGACAGTGAATGCCTGACAGTGTAGCTGGGCCCCCCTGATCCCCAGATATGGGCTCAGCCTTGCTCCAGGCTCAGGAATCTAATCACATTGTTAGGGGTGGGGCAGGTCAGCTGACAGCAGGTCCTGCTCTGACACTTGATCTCAGTTCTAGGAACTTGTCTCATTCACTCATATAAGAAATATTGCCAAATTTACTGTAGAGCAGAGGGAACTATATTCAATATCTTGTGATAAACTATAACGGGAAAGAATATAGACATATACATATGTAGTTTGCTGCACACCTGAAACTAATATTGTAAATCAGGGCCAGAGGTCAAGGCAGGACCTCATGTCTTACATGGGAAGAAGCCTGGCAAATGGCTCTTTGTGACTTTAAAAAAAAAAAAAAGAAACATTGCCTGAGCAGGAATAGGAACTGGGCATACCCTAGGGAGCAAAAATAGGTCCCTGCCCTTAGAGAGTTTATATTCTAGTGAAACAGACAAATGAATAAATGTCAACGGGTGGTAAGTGATGAGCGACAAATACAGCAGGAAAGGGGATGGACCGTGACGGAAGCCCCATGTTAGTGTGGCAAGAAAGACCTCTTGGAGGAAACACCTGAGAAGACAGAAAGGGTGAGAGGGAGCAGGCCAGGTGTGTGTCTGGGGGACGAGCTTCACAGGAGGAAGGAACAGGACACGCACGTGGCCCTGAGGCAGAAGGGTGCTTGGCATATTCAAGGAATATGCCCATATTGACAGCTGAGCCCGTCAACTCCCTCCTGCGTCTCTGTGCCTGGGCCTCTGCGCCCTGTTTCAGATTCTCCAACACCAGATGATGCCCACCTGCCAGGGTCACTCCGGTCACAGCCCAGACCCTGCTGCCTGGCTTGCCTTCCTCCCAGCCCCACCGCTGGGATCTTCCCGAAGGGCATGGGTTGCCCAGATGCATCTGACTCTTCCGCACATCCCCATGTCCTCTCCAAGGAGAGGGGCTTGCTGGCTTTGGAGTCAGACTGCTTGGATTTGGATTTCAGCTCCATCATTTCCTACCTGGGAAGCCTGGGCACATGGCTCTTTGTGACTTGGTGTCTTTAACTGGGAAATGGAGATACAGTGGTATCTATCACAGGGGCTGCTGTGACAGCAAGTGAATTACATGTGCAAAGAGCACATGGAATAATGCTCAGCAAGCAGTAATGGGAAATTATTAAGGTAAGGAAGCCTTTTCTCCTACTTTCTCCTCTGCTTGCTGCATGGAGAGGAAATGAAAATGGCCCAGGTTTGGGGTCAGACAGATGTAGATTTGAGCCCCTGTTGGTGTTCCTGGGCAAATGACACAACCTCTCTGAATCTTTTTCCTCATCTTAATATGGAGATAACGGTCTGTCCCTCACAGGCTTGGAAAAGAGTAAGTGAAATGACATGGTAGGCCCAGAGACACACTCAGGACAGTTTCCTGATGGAGAACCAGCCTCACTCTGGAGCTAATGACAAGGTTTCAGAACTATCAGGGCAGACAGAACCAGACTGCAGAAACAAAAAGAGAAGCAGCAGCTCTGAGACTCAACGGAGGGGCCCAAGGAGATGGCAACCAGCTCACACTGTGCAGAGAGGCTCCCCCAGGAGGCAGAGAGAGCCTGGCCAGTCACAGGACCTAGGGTGACGGGGAGGTGGATGAGGCCAGGCCAGGTCACCGTCTGCCAAGTGGAGGCATGTGCCAAAAGGACCAGGCGCCAACGGCCAATGCCAAGGGGGAGCGGCGGCCACTACAAATCCCAGGAAACAGTCAGGGCACCCACGGTGGGACCCAGACAAGCCACAACTTAGCCAGCTGAGAGTCAAATCAGGTGAGGGCCAGGGGGCCAGGGCAAGTCTGAGACTGACTCTGGGGCTGTTCTGTGTCTTTCTTCAAGTGGCCAAGTCAGGGGTCAATATAATAGTCTAACAGTGTGCATCAAAGCAGGTCCCTCTGTTACCCCTGCAGGAAGATCTGGGGGAAGTATAGAGATCTTCCTCCCACCCAAAATCAAACCAGAGCAGAAAGCAGGAACAGATGCAGAAAGGAGCTGGATTCCTATATGGGAAAAGAGTCTGAAAAAGAATGAATATATGTGAATATATACCTGACTCCGTTCCTTGGTGGCTCAGCAATAAAGAATCCACCTGCCAATGCAAAAGAAACAAGTTGGATTCCTGGGTCAGGAGGATCCCCTGGAGAAGGAAATGGCAACCCACTCCGGTATTCTTGCCTGAGAAATCCCATGGATGGGAGAGCCTGGCGGGCTACAGTCCATGGGGTCTCAAAGAGTCAGACACGACTTAGTGACTTAACAACAACATAATCGAATCACTGTGCTGTAGACAGGAGGAAAAGGAGAAGGGACGACAGAGGACGAGACGGTTGGATGGCATCAGCGACTCAATGGACATGAGTTTGAGCAAGCTCCGGGAGATGGTGAAGGACAGGGAAACCTGGAGTGCTACAGTCTACGTGATTGCAAAAAGTCGGACACGACTGAGCAACTGAACAACAACAATGCTGTACACCTGAAGCTAACACACTGTAAATCAGCTGTGCTGTTCTGAGTGGCTCAGTCATGTCTGACTCTGCAACCCCACGGACTGTAGCACGCCAGGCTCCTCTGTCCATGGGGGTTCTCCAGGCAAGAATACTGGAATGAGTTGCCATGCCCTCCTCCAGGGTGTAAATCAGCTATACTCCAATAAAAGTTTAAAATAAACAAAAATAATAATAAAAAGAAAGGAGCTGGAGGTGCCACTTGACCCCAGAGAGGTCAACCTGATTCTGTCGGGTCCCTGGAGTCTGAACAGCCTGGATCAGCAACCACAGTGCCAGAACACACACCGAGGGCTTCCCATGAGCCAGGAGCAGCTCTGGGTTAAGAAAGGCAGAAAAAGACAGCATGGGGTTGATTCTCAAGACAGAACCGGGGGCCTTCTCCCCAGAGATGACCAAGGCAAGTGCCAGTGCAAGAAAAGTGTGCTGGCTGGCTGAGCTCCACCAAGGTTTAATGAAGAGCAAGGATAACAAAACTGA
This sequence comes from Moschus berezovskii, assembly GCF_049115385.1. Classification (NCBI taxonomy): domain Eukaryota; kingdom Metazoa; phylum Chordata; class Mammalia; order Artiodactyla; family Moschidae; genus Moschus; species Moschus berezovskii. Next base: position 16,330,287 of record NC_142463.1, read on the forward strand.
GAATTTTAATTACAAGTTCTTGCTTCCCCATTGTTTGTAATTTTGCTAAAGACTTTGGATCTCCCAGGGGTGACTGGCAATAAAAAGCTCTTAAAACGGAAGGGGTGTATAGAGGAGAGAGCCATTTCATGTGGCTTTAGAGCTAACCTGAGGGAGGAGATAGGCTGGTTATGCCCATTCGGGTAGATCAGACAGCTCTCTGAGATTTTCTTCTCTTTTTTGTAAAATCATAACTTGAGCCAGACCATGCCTAAGGTCCCTGATAGCCAGGGAGTCCCTGCAACCAGGCAGGGAGGGTTACCCTCATGACAACGGATGATCCAAGTCAGATACCAAGTCACTCTTGGTTCCACTCTCCTGCCCATTCCACACTAAACCATAAATGCCATTTCACCCAGCTCAATAAATGCTGTTGACGTGAAAGGAGAACCCATCCAACAACTCCTGTTTCCACCTCTCTTTCCTCCTCAAGAGAGGCTGCCTCATCCTCGCCACTCAACTGCTTCCAGTCAGCACTCTTTTTTTTTTTTTCTCACCAGACTATGATAGCAATTTTTTCTCCAGCCTCTGATGTCTTTTTCACACTAAGGCTATCTTCCACCAGCCACAGGGTGGGCGCTTCCACCTCCTGAGGGCTCCTGACAACCCTCCAGTGTTTTCTCAAGGTCAATGGGACACAGGAAGGTGTGCCAGCGCCTAGTGATGGGCTCCCCTTCCACCCACGACCCCAGTCTCCTCTGCTGCTCCCCATACCTCCTTGCCTGAAGCCAGGCCCCACTACTGGCAAGTTTGGAAGAAATCAAGATTTTCTTGCCTCTGAACATTTGCACATGCTCTTCCTTTTGCTGCGATGTCCTTCTGTCACCATCTGCCTTTAAGTCTCAGTTCTCTGGTCTTTTCCTGCTATCAGCCTTCCTGCTGTGTCTTAGTTTAGCTCTCTCCTCCGGCCCCATGAAGTTCTCTGCTGCAGCCATTTCCTGTTCTATGAGTGTTCAGCCTTCCTCCCCTACCCTGGAAACCCCTCAAGGGCAAAGAATATCTGTGCATCTAGATACACCCAGTATCAAGAACAGTGTGACACAATAGCCAAAAGGTGCAAGCAACCCAAGTGTCCATCAATGGGTGAATAAATAAACAAAATGTGGTAGAGACTTATAGTGGAATAGTATACAGCCTCAAAAAGGAAGGAAATTCTGACACCTGCTACAGCACGGATAAACCACGAGGCCACTGTGCTAAGTGAAAGAAGTCAGTCACAAAGGACAGACACAGTGTGATTCCACTTATGGGAGATACCTAAAGTCCTACATAGAGACAGAAAGTAGGATGGTAGGGGCTGAAGGGAGGTGGGGGAGGGAGAGGCAGTTCTTCACGGGGACAGAGTTTGGTTATGCAAGATGAAAACCATTCCTGAGATGAACAGTGGTGTGGCTGTCCATCAGTGGGAATCTAGTTAATGCCGCTGATTGGTACACTTCAATATGGTTAAAAGGGTACATTTTACATTATATATATTTTATCACAATTTAAAAAAAGAGAAATGTGAGCATAGAGAGAAATTTAAGGACTGTTTATTGAGTGAATAAGTGAGTGAATGAGTAATTAGCCAAGGGAAATCGTTGGAGCCCCCACGAAGCACTTCGGGGATTATGTAACTAAGTCAGAATGAAAAGCCTAGACACTGGTGGGAGACAAGGGTGGTCTCCCTCTCTAACACCGTCCCTTCCAGCAAGGGGTCTTCCCAGTGCCCAGGACACGGTTTTTAAACCTAGACTTCCCAAACCAAGTTGAGCGTCTGGGGCTGCAGCTGGATGTGAATCAGTGTTTGTTCTCAGGAAGCTGCCACGTCCTCCTAGGACCCAGCATAGAATAACACGCAGGGCAGAATCAGGGCAGGAAAACTTCAGCGCTTTGGCAGTGGCTGCCCCGGGCTGTGTGTTTGTGTGGCATGGGTGCTGGGGTCAGGAGAGCAGAGAGGAGCCTGAGGGGGCAGGCTGCTGGCAGGAAGGGCTCGCTCCACACTCATCCCCCGGGTGAGCCGCACGCTTCGGAAGTATCGCATTAAAGAGATGAATCACACACTGACTCAAAGAGAGGAGGCTGCAGGGTTGTAAATCAGAAGAATGGCTTTTATTTGTCAGAATGCTGCAATAAATAATATCTCTGTGTGCCACATGACAAAAGGAGAGTGGGAAAGAGCGGGGCTGGGCGCTGCAGGGCGAGGGGCTTGCAGAGCAATATATGGTGACGGGGGCGGCAATCCTGCAGCCACCAGGCACGTTCAGGACACTCTCCAGTCACTCTTCCCCCAAGCTTCCTGAGAGCACCAGGGTCATGAGAATAACAGCATAAGGACAGCTGGGGATGGAGGAGACCCTCAAGGTCACCGGCTTCAGCCCTGCTTTGTAAATATAGCAGGCTGCCTTGCTGGAGATGGGGTTCACGGTTGTTCTTCAGAATGACAGGACCAGAAAATCATCCACTGAGGGCTTCTCGGGTGGTCCAGTGATTAACAATTCGCCTTGCAATGCAAGGGACACCAGTTCTATCCCTGGTCCAAGAAGATCCCATGTGCCTCGGAGCAACCAAGCCCATCCACCACAACGACTGAGCCCCTGGGTTCTACTGCTCTAGAGCCCTGGAGCCACGATTATGGAGCCCGCCCACCTAGGGCCTGTGCTCCAGAACAGGCGAAGCCTGCGCCCCACAGCTAGGGAGTAACCGCCTCTTTCCAAAGCTAGAGAAAGCCTGAGCACAGCACCAAAGACCCAGAGCATCCAATACACACACACACATTTTCAAAACTGAAAATCATCCACTGAGGACAGAGATCCCTTCAAAATGGGGTGTGGGGGGGGATGTAATGCCCTCCAGAATTGATGAAGGTCACTGTCCTTGCATTTGTCAATCAGGTAAATGGTCATGGCCAGAATTATAGAAGGAAGCTCTTAGCAAACAGAGGTGCAGGATGGGGCAAGTAGCCCATTACCTGCGGAAGGGCATAGAATCCGATCCTTTGACTTCCAGGGCGTAAGAGTGAAAAGCTGCCTGGGTCTGCATGTTCCTGCAGAGGAAGGATGGGGACTCTGGGTCAGCAGAGGGGCAGGGAGACACGTGATCAAATCAGGCCGAGTTGCCCCAGGCAACCTGGAGCCTGCAGAGGCAGCTGTGCTTCTGGAGAGCATCATTCTATCAGGAAGCCCCGGATCCCACCCCCACCCACCGCCATCTGCCCCGCCTGCCTTGGTTTGTTACTGTGGAGGGTGAACTCCAGGCTGTAGGGCTATGTTGCCTGATATGGAAGCCACAAACCACCTGTGGCTATTGAAACACGGCTGGTCCACAATGCAATTTGCTCTAAAGGCAAAAAACACTGGCATCTGAAGACATAGTATTAAAAAAAAAGAATGTCAAATAGCATATTAATTTTTTAATATTGATGATGTTGAAATGATACCATTTTGGATATGTTGTGTTAAAGAAAATGTATTATTAAAATTGATTTCAACTGTTTCCTTTTACTTTTTTTAATGTGGGGACCAGAGAGTTTTAAATGATACGTATGATTCCCACTGGGGGCTCACATCATGTTTCCATCAGTTGGCACCACTCTGAAAGAATTCTTGGACACAGAATAGGCAGAGAGATCGCTCCAGGCCTACTGCTCTTAACGCTGGCTGGGTGGGGGCAGTCTGGGGATGTGGGTGCAGTAGCAGCACCCCACACTGAGAAAGGCTAGGTTAGGCCAGCTGCTGACATGAACAATGGGACAGAGATTTGAGTGATTCCATGACTTGCTCAAGCAAATTAATCAGATCTTGGCTTACAATTAAGCTTCATAAACTCTAGTGTAGTCTTCTTACCATCACAGCCTAGTTTACATAGAAACTGCTCCTGAGAAATCATTAGTCATTTTAGGGAGGGGGTTATGAAACAGCCTCCTGATTAGAGCTCAAGTTTTTACAATTTTGGGGGAAGAGCTGGTAAATCAATAATCTCTATCAAAGCCCTGTAACTTAAATAAAACTGGATCTGAATGCCCATCTTGGCATGGTGTTCCATCCAAAAGAAGCGCAAACTGAGCTCCCCAAGTTTTGAAAAGTATTAATTCTTGACTGAGCTCTCCCAAGAAAGTAGCAAATGGAAATTACCCAGCATGAGTCACAGCCAAGTTTCTTCAACACCTGCAGCCCTCCTTCTCTCGTGTGCAAGGATCACTCCATGGGGCAGCCGCTCAGGTGGCTCCCTTCTGTCTCGTACACCTGCCAACTCCCTTCTTCAGTCCCCCTCCTTCTAGTTAAGCTCTTCTCAGCTCGTCTTTCCTCTGGGACCTCTCCCTTCTTGCTGTACCTCCAGACCCTTCTGCATAAAGATGAGTTGAGCTCCTTCTGCTGCTTTCTCTTCTCCAGTATGTCATCTGCCATGATCTGATCAGCCCAAGGGGCCCTACAACTGGCTGAGGAGGTAAGGAATGAGTGAGGAGACGGGTCTCCAGATTCAGAATTTTGCATCCTTTAGGCAATTCCATCCTAGGAATCTAAAATGGATCAACAGCAGAAGAGATCAATGATTCAGGTTCAAAGGCGGGGACCACAGTATTGTTTATAACAGCAAAAAACTGGAAACAACCTAAATATCCACCAAGGAGTTGTGGTTAAGTAAATGATAAAAACTCTACAAACTGGAATATTGGGAGGATGCAAAACCTTCTGTTTTTGAAAATATTTATTGGTGTGGGAAATTGCCCCTGATAACATTAAATGAGACTAAAAACTAGAATATAAAGCTGTATACAAACTGTGAAACCAATTTTGTTTCACTTATATAGGTATATTGAAAAGTGCTTCTCTGGTGTCAGGTATTCCAGGCTCTTTGTGGCTTCTTTGAATCAGTAAGAATCCAGGAGAAAGTAACTGAAAAGCATGAAGTCAAGGGACTTTTTCAAGTGGGTTATCAAGGTGCGACCTTCCTTTCTTTGGTCCATGATGAGGACAGGAGGTGACATGGAGCCCAGCCAGCCCCTAACCCCCCAGGGGCTCCCACCAGCATCCAGGAGGAGCAGGAAGAGCATCTGACCCCCACCAAAAGACATCACCTTCACCACATGGGCCAGGAATTCAACGCCCTGAACAAGGAGGCATAAAGACCTGGCTTCATAGACAAAAGCATTCCTTGCAAGGAGACACACATCAGAAGGAGTATGGACACCTGGAAGGCAGGTGACCTCGGACCAAGGGTAGGCTCAGGTACAGATGTGGAGGGCAGGCAAGCTCTGGTCCCCACTCAGCGGCAGGTGCTCATCTAAAACTAGCTTACTGACACCCACCTTGTAAGAGTGTTGGGAAGGACTGCCCTGGATAAGTGGATAAGAATCTGCCTGCCAATGCAGGGGACACAGGTTCCATCCCTGGTCTGGGAAGAGCCCACATGCTGCAGAGCAACTAAGCCCGTGCATCACAACTGCTGAGCCTGCACTCTAGAGCCTGTGAGCCACAACTACTGACCCCAGGTGCTGCAACTACCGAAGCCTACGAGCCTGGAGCCTGCACTCCACAACAGAGAAACCACCACCACAAGAAGTCCATGCACCCAACAAAGAGCTGCCCCCGCTCACCGCAACTAGAGAGAGCCCGCGCAAAGCAATGAAGACCCAGTGCAGCCAAAATAAATAATAATAATAATAAAAAAGAATGTTGGGAGATGCCACGAGGGAAGGACACAGTACACAAGAAGCAGGAGAGAGCACAGGCTCTGAGCCAGGCTTCCTGGGCATGTATCCTGGTGCCTCATCTAGAAAACTAACTATGGTACCCGTAAGAGCCTCTTGATGACGGTGAAAGAGGAGAGTGAAAACGCTTACTAGAAACTTAACATTGAAAAAACTAAGATCATGGCATCTAGTCCCATCACTTCATGGCAACGAGAAGGGGAAAAAGTGGACGCACTGACAGATTTTATTTTCTTGGGCTCCAAAATCACTGAGGATGGTGAGTAAAATTAAAAGATGCTTATTCTTCAGAAAGAAAGCTATGACAAACCTAGACAGCATATTTAAAATCAGAGACATCACTTTGCTGACAAAGGTCTGAGGAGTCAAAGTTATGATTTTTTCAGTAGTCAAGTACAGATGTGAGAGTTGGACCATAAAGAAGGCTGAGTGCCAAAGAATTGATGGTTTTGAACTGTCGTGCTGGAGAAGATTCTTGAGAGTCTTGGACAGCAAGGAGATCAACCAGTCAATCCTAAAGGAAAGCAATCCTGAATATTCATTGGAAGGACTGATGCTGAAGCTGAAGCTCCAGTACTTTGGCCACCTGATGTGAAGAGTTGAGTCATTGAAAAAGACCTTGATGTTGAGAACAACTGAAGCCAAAAGGAGAAGGGGGCAGCAGAGGATAAGATGGTTAGATAGCATTACTGACTCAATGGACATGAATTTGATCAAACTATGGAAGACAGAGGAGGACAAAGGAGACAGTCCCTGGAGTCACAAAGGGTTGGTCAAGACTTAGCAACTGAAAACAATAATCCACCCTCCAGTCTTGTTGAGAGGACTAACACAGTCAATACAAGTAAATATGTGAAAAATGCCCAGCACACGCTCAGCACTCAGCAGCTATGAGTTTCCTTTTCCGCGTTCCCTTTCAGGAGGACTTTTCTTACTCCAGCCTCTGCTCAGGGCCTGTCCTTCCTTCTCAGCCCATTCTTTAGGACTCTCCTTTAACCCTTACCAGTTCCAGTTTCACATTTACACTTCACTTCCTATGGCCTACCATGACTCTAGAGCTGGTGTCTGCAGATGAGAGCCTCCAGGAAAAATTCAACCTGCCACCTGCTTTTATAAATAAAGCTTTATTGGAACACAGCTCACTCATTCACTTCTGTATTGTTTATGGCTGCTTCAGCATTACAACGGCAGAGCTGAGTAATTGTGCCAGAGACCAGATGTCCCACAAAGCCCAAAATATTTACTATCTGGCCTTTTATGGGAAAAGCGTGCCAATTTCTGCTCTAGATCCACACTGTCCAATAAAAATACAATATGAGTGATACAAGTAAATGTCTCATAGACACGTTAAAAAAGGGAAAAGAAACAAGGTGAAACTAACGTTAGTGACATATTTCATTGAACTCACATATCCAAAATATTCTCATTTCATTGAGAAATAAAAAAATGATTAATGAGGTACTAGAAGCAATGCTGGCATCTGACATACGCACTGTACGCAACAGCAACATCTTACCGGAGGTTAAAAACTGAACTGTAATACTTCGAAAACAATGAAGTTGTATTTCATGAGAAAGTGTTCTATGCTGCTTTCTTTTCTTCTTTCCCTTCTCAAAATATTTATTTATGTATATAGTTTTGGCTGCATTGGGTCTTAGCTGCGGCACACAGGCTCTCTGTTGCAGCTCGTGGGCTTAGCTGCCCCTTGGCATGTGGCATCTAAGTTTCCCAACCAGAATCAAACCAGCATCCCCTGCATTGGAAGGCAGATTCTTAACCACCAGACCACCAGGGAAGTCCCTATGCTGCTTTATTTTCTAAATTCAAGTGTGTAAATGAAAATTAAAAAAAAAAAACCCAGTCCCTCAACTGCACTAGTTACATTTCAAGGGATTATCATACTGGACAGCACAGACCTGGACAATAACCCCTCCCCACATATGCTTACGACCCTTCCACAGACACAGCACACCACTTCGTGTGTGGTTCCACCCGTATGCAAGGGGATTTTCAAGCTGGGAAAGGAGAATTTTGGGTGAGGATCAGAGCAGAGGTAGTTAGAGAAATAAGTAAGGGGCAGAGTGGATGCCCCCCGGTCCTCTGGCCAGTTCTTAGCTCCTGCAGAGACAGAGGTCAGAGACAGAAGCCAAAAGAACTACTTGAGAGAGGCTTCCTGTGACTTTGGGCCCAAGCAACACTGCTTTGGGACTCAGGGGATAAAGTGTCACCTAGCATCTCATTTCTGTCCAATGTCTGGACTGTCCTGTGTCTGAGGACTGGAGGCCTTGGGACCAAGCCCCCTGGCAAGGTGTGGCCACCATCTGCTAGGTGGAGGTGAGAATGAAGCTTCTCTGAGCAGCTTCAAGGTGGGTACTGCTACTGCTGCTAAGCCGCTTCAGTCGTGTCTGACTCTGTGACCCCATAGAAGGCAGCCCACCAGGCTCCCCCATCCCTGGGATTCTCCAGGCAAGAACACTGGAGTGGGTTGCCATTTCCTTCTCCAATGCATGAAAGTGAAAAGTGAAAGTGAAGTCGCTCAGTCATATCCAACTCTTAGTGACCCCATGGACTGCAGCCTATCAGGCTCCTCCATCCATGGGATTTGCCAGGCAAGAATACTGGAGCGGGGTGCCATTTCCATCTCCGTCAAGGTGGGTAGATGTGCATAAATGGAAGCCGAAGCAGGAAGGGAGGAAGGGAACAGATGCCTGTGGGGGCCACAGCTGATAAGCAGGGTGGTGGGTATATGGGAGACCCTTTGGAGAATGCCTCAAAATCACTAGGAGACTGTTTGGGCTGCAACCATTTGAGAACTGACCCCAAGAAGCAAAGTAACCCAGCCAGTGACCCCTCACAGGTCAGGAGCCAGGGACCCCATGGGGACGAGGGAGAGAGAAGCCTAAGCGGGAGGGCGTGGCCAGGTGGTTCCCTTTCCCAGTTGGGAACAAAGCACAGTGGATCCCGCAGCTTGGATGCACTCTGGGGCCTGGCCAGGTCCATTTGCTACAGGGAAGCACAGGTGAGTCACCAGGCCTCCTGCTAGCAACGGTGTCCTGGGATGTGGTCCAGGTAATTAGTGCCCTGGGCACAAGGGTTTCTCCATATTGTATCTCATCCAGGGAAGTGAAATTTGAAGAAAGCTGGGAATGGTGTAAATCATTCTGCTAGAAATGGATGGCTAACGGCATAAGGAAAACTCCAAGTAAGTGCCCATAAACTTGCCCGTGGAAAGGAGGGCGTGTCAATCAGCTGCTGCTTTGTCCTCCATCTCAACTGACTCAGCAGCTGAGCCCAGCCTTCTCACGTCAGCAGAATCCCCTATCCTCTGCCAAGCCAGTCTTTTCCTCTCAGGGGTCCCTCCAGCTAGAGGGACACCGGAGCAAAACCCTGGAGCCACCTCAGCTCTCTGCTCCCTGTCCCTCGTCACCCTTCCACTCCTTGCCTCTTTAGGTACCACCTCCTTCCCTGGAGTGTGGTCACGGAGGGCTAGCTCACATCACATGCACATCACCAATCCCACTGCAGCAAAATCCACTGTGGTATTGTGGCTCCTCAGACAGAGCCAGGCCTTGCCTCGAGCTTCCTAAGATGGGGATCGGGCACCGCTGGCCAATTAGAAGGTTATCTGAGGTTGATCTAGCTGTGTGATCTCAGGCACGTTACACAGTCACTCTGTGCATCCGTGAAATAGGACTAATAAAGTTACTGACCTCACAGAGTTATTTTGAAGATGAACTGCAGACAAACTGAGCTCATGTATTACTCTGCTTAGGCAAGTGAAGTTCAACTTTTCTTAGCTGTTATTATTACTATTGGGCTTCCCTGGTGACTCAGATGGTAAAAAGTCTGCCCGTAATGCGGGAGACCCAGGTTTGATCTCTGGGTGGGGAAGAACCCCTGGAGAAGGGAATAGCTACCCACTCCAGTATTCTTGCTTGGAAAATTCCATGGACAGAGGAGTCTTGAGGGCTACAGTCCATGGGGTTGCAAAGAGTCAGATTGTTAGGAAGACAATGTGTTTTATTTATAGTTATGAGTTTATTTTAATGTTACTCAGAGAAAATCAAATCAAAATAAACCCATGATTTTACAGACCCAAAAGAAAAGAAAGTGAAGTCGCTCAGTCATGTCCAACTCTTTGAGACCCCATGGACTGTAGCCTACCGAGATCCTCCGTCCATGGACTTTTCCAGGCAAGCGTACTAAAGTGAGTTGCCATTTCCTTCTCCAGGGGATCTTCCTGACCCAGGGATCGGATCGTACCCAGGTCTTCCGCATTGCAGGCAGATGCTTTACTGTCTGAGCCGCCAGGGAAGCCCTTTACAGACCCATGTTTAGGTCAAAACTGGATGAAAAAAAAAATCAATGTAAATACATTCAAAGAAGAATTTAAAAAAACAGTGTAGGGGACAAGCTAATGCGATATGAACTGTGATGGTGGAAAACAGACAATTTGGGAAATACTCTTCTAGTCTGAACCCTCTAGTTCACCGAAAAGGAAACTGAACAGGAACCTGGCTCCTAGGCCACCCATGTCGTCACCGGCTGGGACCAGACTGTCCTCCCCTGTCTTCCAGGTCACACTGCCTCAGCAAGAGACTCATCTGCACTCACTTGAATAAATATATGTAAAGGAAGCTCTGAATACAAGGCTTGTCACCAGACTGGATCACACATGACATGTGGGTCAAATCCCATGTCATGCAAAACAAAATAACGCCACAGAGTAAAAGCCAGCAGCCTATGACACAGGATCAGGTGTTCCTCCAGGGTCAGAGGTAACTGTGGAACTGGCTTCTCTGGTTCACTTCCTAGCTGTGTGACTATGGACTTGCTGCTTAACCTCTCTGTGTTCTCATTTGAAGATCTGCAAAAGGAGATAAGAGGCAGTAAGCCTAGTAGAGAGAGTTGCTTAGTCACTCAGTCATGTCTGACTCTTTTGAGACCGCATAGACTGTAGCCCTTCAGGCTCCTCTGTCCATGGGATTTCCCAGGCAAGAAAACTAGAGTGAGTTGCCATTTCCTACTCCAGGGGCTCTTCCTGACACAGTGATCCAACTTATGTCTCCTGCATGGGCAGGTGGATTCTTTACCACTGAGCCACGGGAAGCCCAGGAGACAGAGTACTCAGTGAAAAAGGAAGTTTCCTTATTTCTTTCCTCCAAAAGCCAGAGCAACCCCGCCACTCACTGAAGATGGGTCCCCACTAGTTCTGGGAAAATCCTCCTCCCAAACCTGTAGTGGCTCCCTGTTTCTTACCATGGCAGGTCTCTGGGCTTGACAACATGGACCCTCCCCTCCTAGCCAGCTTCATTCCCCTGACCCCAGCACCCATCCTAGTTTGTCTCATGCTCCCTCACTGCCCCAAGAATAAGATGCGTGCATTCTGACACCAGTACCCTCACCCCCCGCTTTCTCTCCCTGTCCTGACCACTCAGACTGACCTTCCTAAAACCCATATCTGGTTAACACACCCTCTGAAAGTCTATATGATTTGCCCTTTCCTGCAGAATCAAGTCCAAACTCCCTCCAGTCCCTCATAGCTTCCCCATCCTCCCTCTCAGAACCCCTCCTAATCCTTCCCCACATATATGACACACATATGTACAGACACACGTGTACATACACATTTTGTGGACACACACAGACACACACAGACACACAGAGCCTACCCTCAAGCCAGTCACACCCATTCACTGTCTCCAAAAGCACATGCTCCTTAAATGTGCACATCTTTGCCTCTGCTGCTGCTTCTTCCTGGAACACCCTATTGCCTTTCTCTGATGGGCAAATTCCTGTTGACCTTTGAACACCTTGCTGAAATGAAGTTTTCTGTTCTACAAACTCCCACCTTCCCTCATTTCTTGCAGCGAGGTAACTAACCCCTGACCAATAAGATGTAGGTGCAAATCACTGAGGGGTAAATACCAAGAAGGTTCTTTGGAAGGAGCACAGAGGACTTTGCATCCCTTCTGCCTTTCTCTTGCTCCTTTATATAAAATGGATGTGATGACTGGCACTTCAGTAGCCATCTTAGAACATGAGGTGGCCTTCACCATGAAAGCCAGGCTCTGTGGATGGAAAGCCTGAAAGACAGGAGCTTGGATTCTGTTTATATTGTGGAATTGCCATACAGGAAGCCTCGGCTGGCTACCTTTGGTTCTTTTATGAGAAAGGAAAAATGAATCCTCTGTGCTTAAACCACTGTCATTTTAGTTTCTTGTCATTGTTTTATATGCAGAAAATCTAATCCTATTCAATGCAACAGCCATACAAGCCATTTCCTGATTTGGCTCCTATTCCTCTCTCCAGGAAGCCCCTCTCTCTAGACACACATTTCCCTTCCCTGCTCCAAACCTACTTATTTATTTTTAGTTTCCTCAAGCATCATGCTTTTCTCAGGTATCACACCCTCTAACCGTTCTTCAGTGCCCCTCCTCCAGCTACCTGTCCCTCAGCTTTCCAGACCCAGATCGAGGGACACCTCCTCCAGGAAGCCTGTCGAGAAAAGCTTGCCACACCCTAGCTGGGCAGAAGTAAGCACTTCCCTTGTCTGTATGCTCCCAAATCACCACTATGGTACCTCTACCAAGTCATCATTTCCTTGTCCATCCCAGGTCCTGGGTTGCTTGAAGCAGGAGCCACATCATCTGTCTCTGTCTCTGGCATCTAGCCCAGGACCTGGCAACTCCAGGCATAAATGAAGTTGTTCAAGGAACATTCTCCAAGACAGGATTCATCTTTTAAAGCCTGGGAGGTGGGCTCAGGGGCAGAGTTGTGTCCTTGGGGAAGAATGGGGGTTCCTGCTGGGCAACAGGGCCTGGTCTCAGGCACAAGACCCCAGAAATGTGTGCTGAGAGGATGAGTGAATTTGCAGCTCAGCCTCCCTTCCAGCTTCTCTGGTGCTCACAGAAACTTTGTCTAGAGCTCTGACTTCTATCCATGGTGGCCCTGCCTGTCACCATCTGCCCCTCCCCTGTTCCTTCTCTGCTGCAAACACTCACCCTCCAAGGCAGAAGGTTCAAGAAGTGAAGGGGAAAACACCCAGATTCTTGAAATCTACCCTCCTGGGGCCACCTACTGCCCCAGAGCACAGAACAGCAACAGACATTTTATATCGGTTTTGTATCCTGCAACTTTACTGAATCTGTTCATTACTTCTAACATTATTATTATTAGTTTTTTTGGTGGAGTCTTTAGGGCTTTTTATATATAATATCATGTCATTTGCAAAGAGAGAGCTTTACTTCTTTTCCAATTTGATCTTTTATCTCTGATTCTTGCTTAACTGGTCTGACTAGGACTTTCAATTACTATGTTGAATAAAAGTGGCAAGAGTTGGCATCTTTGTCTCTTTCCTGATCTTAGAGGAAGCACTTTCAACTTTTCACCACTGAGTATGATATCATCTGTAAGCTTGTGGAAGTTTGTACCCTTACAAGTGGTTGGCGGCAATGCCCAGGTACCTCGTACCCTACACAGCACTATGAGTGTTTAGGATTTTTAATTAAAAATTGGCCAATGTGACAGATAAAATCTATCTCTCATTATTGTAACTTGCACCTTTTTTATTATTAGGCAAACTCAACTTTTTATATGTTCATTGGGCTTTTATATTTCTTTTTTGCACCACCTATTTTATAAGGGAAGAATTTTCAAAATTTATTTTGAAATAATCTTAGATTGACAGGAAAATTGCAAAGATGGTACAGAACATTCCCCTATACCCTTCACCCAGCTCTCATTAATGTTAACATCTTCCATAGCTATATGTTGTCAACACTGAAAAATTAACTTCAATACAATACTATTTACTGAACTTCAGACTCTGTTTGGATTTGACCAGTTTTTTCCACTACTGTCCTTTTGCTGTTTCAATATCTGATCCAGAATCCTACATTATAACATAGCTGTCATACCTCCCCACTCATATGACAAAATCTGTGACAGGTTTTCAGCTTTCCTTGTTTTTCGTGACCATAATATTTTTGAAGAGCACTGGTGCAGCACTTCGTAGAATGTCCCTCAGTGTGGGTCTGTCTGATGCTTCCTCGTGGCTGGATTTGGGTTATAAGCCTTTGGGAGGAATACCCCAGAGGTGATGGGCCCTCCTCCTTACATCAGTTCTGGGGTCACTTGAGAGCAACATGACTTAGAACTGAGGATGCTAACCTTAGTCACTCGGTTAAGGTGGTGTCTGCCAGGCTCATCAACTGTGAGTTACTATTTTCTCTCTCCACAATCTATTCTTTGGAAATGAGTCACTAAGTCTAGCTTACCCACAAGGGGAAAGGAATTAAGCTCCATCTACTGGAAGGGGAGTAGCATAAATGAATTGAAATTCTCAAAAAGAAGATATGCGCTTTCTCCCCGACTTATTTATTTATTCACTTGTGTATTTGTAACACATGGATTCAAGGATTCTTTTGGTTATAATTCAATACTATTATTATTTATTTTATTGCTTCAATTGCTCGGTTTTGGTCATTGAGAGTTCTAGTTGGCCTGTAAGTCCTTTAGACATACTTGTATTTTTTGTTTGGTTTGGTTTTGGTCTTAAGCACTGTCTACTTCATGCCAAGAACTTGCAGCTCATGTGTGTTTTAATCCACACATGCAAACTGTCCTTAGTGCAAGCCTCTGAAAAGCTTATTAATATTAATTGTAGGTATAAAGTAGACATTTAATAGGTGTTGGCTGCCATTTTCTTTCTTATCTTTTGCTGGTCCTTCCAGATGCAATGTTGTGAAATGGATGAAAAAAAGTCTTCCTCTCCTTTTTTCTCCAGGTTTGAGCAGGGATGACCATAGCAAAAAAGTCGTCATCAAATGAGCCCCTTTCTTCATCACGTGGAATCCTCCCATCAGTGTCCTCCCATGGTGGAGGTCTCTGGTAGGCATATTCTTGAGGGCAAGGAGGGTCCACTCCCAAGGCCCATGCCTGGGTGTCTCCCAGCCCAGCATGAGGCACCGGTTAAAACTCCAGGCTCCTCTGTTCATCTTCAACCAGAGCTCAGCTCCCACCACTCTCCTGAATCAGCACTGGAAGGCCACAGGTCACAGGGTTTGCAGCCTCTGAGCAAACAGAGCGAAGCACCCAACCCTCGGGTGACATGTCACCATCCAGCAGTCCAGGCTTAAAGAGAGTCCTTATTTCTCTTTCTACCCTCGATGAATTCCTCTGGGAAACATTTCCCTTCCTTTCTTCCAAGAGGAGGGAAGAAAGAGCATTTTAATTTCTATACCTTATTCGATTTAAAAAAAAAATGAAAGAGAACCACTCAAAAGGAGAGGAAATATTCTGAATTTTTAGAACCAAGAACGTAGACATGTTCAACCAGCAAAGGTTGCAAGTTGGAGAAAATGCATCATTTTCAGCAAAAGCCAAAGGGAACTGAAGGCTTGCCATGTTATATCTGGAAATACTGAGTTCGTTTAAAAAAAAAATAGCATTTTCTCAGAGGGCTCACACTCCACATGAGCTTCATCCCTTCTGAATGGATTTACAACCAAGTTCCCCTCTGCTGCCCCTTCCATTTTCAAAAGAATTAAAGTGCTTTGCTCTTGTACCATCCCATAGGACAGGCAGGGAGGGAAGAAGGCCTCCTTTCTAGCTTGTGGACAGACAGCACTTAGCATTTCTCACCTGGAGCACCACATCAGCCTCTCAGTTGGTCTCCTCCTGTGCTTTTGTTTTCGTTTTGTTTACTACAGAACTTCTCAGAGCCTTTAGTATCTTGATCAAGCCAAGAGAGAAATATTAACACATAATGATATACAGAGTTCCCAAGCTTATGTGCTTATGGAATCCTTTATTCAAGGAGCATCTACTAGCATCTCTCAGGTCACTATGGTTCCAGAAATCCAGTGTGGAAAACTCAATACCAATTCCTTAATAGTCACTAAAGGCCTTCCCTCGTCTGGTGAGTACTTCCCATTCCAGGCTCATCCTCTGGCTCTATCCTGTACTTTTCCTGCCACTCACCCTTGAACTACCTGCAAGTCCCTAAACAAGATCACCTTGCTTCAAGGTTCAGTGCCTTTGCATATGCTGTTCCACCAGCCTGAAATGCTTTTCTTAATTGCTTCTCCTTGCTTGTCCTCTGAGGTCGACACTGCTCATTCTGTGAAATGCTCCCAACTCCCTCAGGCTGACACAGACATACCAGCCCTGATGCTCCAGCAGCTCTCTGCCCGCCTCCTGTGAGCGTGCCCTCAATGTATATGTATACATATACATTGTATATGTGTATTTCCAAACTGGCTCATTGGAAAAGACCCTGATGCTGGGAAAGATTGAAGTCAGGTGGAGAAGGGGACAACAGAGGATAAGATGGTTGGATGGCATCACCAACTTGATGGACATGAGTTTGAGCAAGCTCTGGGAGTTGGTGATGGAGAGGGAGGCCTGGCATGCTGCAGTCCATGGGGTCACAAAGAGCCGGACATGACTGACTGAACTGAACCTATCAGTCCTCTGCTTTGCTTCTTGCTCTCTCCTGGCCCAATTCTTCAGCCTCCCTCCAATTCCATGAGACCCCACTCCACTTTAATACATTCCTTTTTTTCAAGTTAGTGAGAATTAGTTTCTGTTGCTTATGAGTTCAAAAGAAAAAACAAACAAACAAAAAAGCAAAACCAACTTCTATATCCAGGAAGAAGAGTTTTAAAAATATTGAGCTCAAGAAACAGATATTGAAAATGGCAAAAAAAAAAAAAAAAATTCAGGTCTATTTTCACAGGGGGATTAACGCTCACAGGACTCCAGAGAAAATTTAGCATGATCTGAGTGGTGACCGAGGTCCCCACTGTGACTCTTATCCTGAGAAAGCCCTTTGTCCAGTGCTGGTTGGGGGTGGGGTGGGGGGGATGTGCTCTAAGGTGCTGTTCCTGTTAATCAAAAAGGTGGGTGTCCTGTTAATCAAAAAGGTGGGTGCCCACATTCCCTAGAAGCAGCCATCCCCAGCTTCACTATGCAAATAGACTCTTCCAGAGCTTTGGGGCAGGCAGAGACCAGAGCATCAATTCCTGAACCTGACCATGCCATATGCAGAATGCTCCCCTAGAAACCATTTCACAAAGGTTTCGAAAAGGGGGGTTTTATCTTTCAAAGCAAATGAAGCGGGGAGAAGTGGATCATTGCTAAACACTCCCCGAGCCTTTGCAATGTGATTTTGCTGCTCCTTTCAGCAAAGGGTGGGTCTATTCCCCTCCCCTTGAATATGGCCACCCTTGATTTTTACTTTAACTCAAAGAATGTGGCGGAAGTGCTGTTGTGTCAGTTTTGGCCTGGGCCTTCAGAAGCCTAGCAGCTTTACCTTCCCAACTCTGGCAACCCTGAGACCATCACACTGTGAAGAAGCCGGATCTGGCCTCCTGGAGGATGAGAGGCCACATGGAGGAGAACTGCCAGCACCAAGACCCTAAGCACGGGGGTGCGGCTCTCTCGGACCTCCCTGCCCCACCGTGAGCTGAGTGCAGCTACAGGAGTGAGCCCTGCCAAGCCCAGGGGAGAACTGCCCACCCACAACTGTGAGAAATAAGAAATCACTGCCCAAGCTACTAAGTTTTGGGGTAGTTTGTTGGCAGCAATAGATAGCAAAAAATGGAAGGAACGGTCAGGATGAAGGATGGAGCACAAGTGTGGCAAATCATAGGGGAGAAGATGCCAAAGCAAGGTAGGTGTGCCTTTTTCACAAAATCTCCACAGAACTGAGGAATCAGAAACCCAAATGCCAAGACTGCCTCCCCAAACAGAGAGGTAACAGGCCCAGCTGTGGAAGAAGGGCTTGACCTGAGACTGTCGGTCTCTGCCTCTCCCATAAAGTTCCAGCCAGAGTTTACCCTGAGGCAAAGGAAGGAATGAACAACCTACCTGCCTAACTGCCCTGCCTCCCTTTTTTCTACATTCTCAGGATCTGAGCCATGATGTGGAGAGAATAAACTCTAATTAGAACACCTTTACATGCAAGGAACTACAATTGCCAAGTCGAGTTAAAGTCACAAATAACTTAAAAGCAAATACAATGAAGGCAGGTCAGAAGAGAGGCAGTATAACCAAAGGTTTAGCAGGATTTGGAGGAAGGAGAAGACACAAGGCGTCTCCCCTCTGTTCTAAGCATGGAAGGAAGGGAAAACTCAGCAGAAAGAGATGGAGACGAAACAGGAGGGAAGGTGGCAGGGCATGACCTTTAAAAGAATGACACAGCCCGAGGACACGACATAAACTTATTTAGGTCCAAGATGTAGGACGAGTCAACTTCCACTAGACCTTGAGCCTCAGTATATGCTGGAGAAGACTCCTGAGAGTCCCTGGGACAGCAAGGAGATGAAACATGTCAATCCCAAAGGAAATCAATCCTGAATATTCATTGGAAGGACTGATGCTGAAGCGGAAGCTCCAATACTTTGGCCACCTGATGCAAAGCGCTGACTCCTTGGAAAAGCCCCTGAAGATTGAGGACAGGAGGAGAAGGGGGCAACAGAGGATGAGATGGTTGGATGGCATCATTAACTCAATGGACATGAATCTGAGCAAACTCTGGGAGATAGTGAAGGACAAGGAAGTCTGGTGTGCTGCAGTCTATGGGGTCGCAAAGAGTCAGACAGGGCTTAGCGACTGAACAATGAACAACAACACATCAGCAAGCTAAATGACACACCTACAGGTGCTAAGACAGTTTCAAGGCTGAAAATGAAGGTCAAAAAGTGGGCGGTGGCCCAATTCCTGGAAATCCCTATCCCTTCCCCAAAATAGCTGGAATACTCCTCCCACTCATTAGCCTATGAAATTTCCCAGCCCTATAAAAACTGACAACCCCATACCCTGTGCCACTCTTGCCTCCTGACATGGCCCACACTAACTGTGGAGTGTGAAAGTGAAAGTGTTTGTCATTTAGTCATGTTCAAATTTTTGTGACCCCATGGACTCTAGCCCACCTATCTCCTCTGTCCATGGAATTCTCCAGGCAAGAATACTGGAGTGGTTTGCACTCCCTTCTCCAGAGGATCTTCCCAACCCAAGGATCAAACCCAGGTCTCCTGCATTGCGGGCAGATTCTTTACCTTCTGAGCCACCAGGGAAGTCCCTATGGGGTGTGCTTCTCTTTAAATAAATCTACTTTTTGCCTATCACTTTGTCTCTCACTGAATTCTTTCTGGGATGAATCATCAAGAACCTGAGCTTCCTGAGACCAGGTGTGTGATCTCAGTTAAAAATCTCTAGGTTCAAGTCCCAACCTGAGTTACACAGTCTCAGAGACAGGACATTATCCAAGGCAGAGGGAGCAGGAAAAAGGCAGAAAAGTAGGGGACACTGTCAGAAAGCAAAAACACCCCCCAGGTCATTCTTCCCCCCAAGCTAGTCTCCCTCCTTCCCTCTCCAACACCCCTCAAGGCAATGCCCTCTTGGCTGATGGATTTTACTTTGCCTCTACCCCACCCTGTGCCCAGCTCTGGCTGAGTTAATCTGGAAAACTAAGCATTTGAGAAGAATCTGAGAATGTCCCCAGGTGCTGGGTCTAGCTTTGGGAATTTAAGAATTCCTGCAAGAAATCAGTGGTAACTGTTAGCATCTGTTGCTTGAGAAAATATACCTGTGAAAATAGATTTCAATCCTCTTAACAATAATGCCCCCAGGAGTTAAGAGGGAGGTTGGGAAAAAAAACAGTAAAAGGAAAATAGTCAGCATATAAAACAGACCTACACTTTCAGAGGGATTCCCTGGTTGCTCAACAGGTAAAGAATCTGCCTGCAACGCAGGAGACCTGGGTCTGATCCCTCGGTGAGGAAGATTCCCTGGAGAAGGAAATGGCTGCTATCCACACCGGTATTCTTGCCTGGAGAATCCCACGAACAGAGGAGCCTGATGGGCTACAGTCCATGGGGTCTCAAAGAGTTGGAGATGACTGAGTGACTAACATACACACACACACACACACTTTTAGAAGGACCATCCTTATTTTACCCCAAAAGACAGCAGGGGAGTTGCAGGATCTGGGATGACACGTGAAGGAGTGGGGGGAGGGGCAGGGAGAAACAGAACCCTGCAGGTCTGTCACCATCAGGCTGCTTTGAGCGGCAATATTCACAAAGGCACCACACACACACACACACACACACACACACAGAGGCTGGTCTGGGTGCCTCGCTAGGAGGTCCAACTCTGTCCCAGGTCAAACTAGCATCATTTCCCTGCCAGTTTAGAAAATATCTTAGGCAGTCTAGAAAACCAGTAGTCTAGAAATCATGAATTAACTTTATGATTCTGCTACTAACTAGCTATGTGAGTTTCTACGAGTGGTGGGTTTTTTTTCCCTCCCTTGAAATTTCAGTAAGAAGGGATGGGGGAAGGTGGGAATAGGAGAGGAATACTGAGCTTGCTTCTCAAGGGATGTCAGACTGCCAGCTCCTGAGTGACTCTAGTCAACAGAACATTTCTGAGTCTCAATCTTCTTATCTACAAATGGGAATCATATGTAACAAGTGGGAGAGGAGTTGTGAAAAATGACAGCCTCCTACAATTAACATTAGTTTTTCTCTCTTCTTCCCTGATCCTTCTAATGATAGCTGCTCTTTCTTCTAAGTCCCACCCTCATGCTCTTTCTGAGTCTCTCATTTGACCCTTGAGAATGAACTGTCCCCCCTTTCATAACACAGAGCTAGTCTTCCCAGAGAGGGGCACTGCAGAACTGAGCGTGGTGACTTCAAACCTCTGGGTGTCCCAGGAAGTAGCTGGCAGGGTGCCCCGGCCCTTTGCCCCCTCAATCCTGGGTTCCTCTTTGGCTCCTGCTCAGAAGGTAACTGGCTCAAGGGAGACGAAGGGCCTCAGCGGGTGAGGCCACCTCCCTCCAGGCCAGGCACAGACAGTGACAACCACCCATTTTGCAACAAACAGGAAACCAGTTTACCAGCCTCAAAAATAGAACAGACAAAAACCCCAAAATATGAGGCTCTGACAGTGGGGCAGCTCAGGTTTCTCACGCTGCTTCCTGACAGCCTGCAGAATGTGTTTTTTTTTTTTTTTTTAATTTCACCAGAGAAAAGTCTTGCAATGTCTTTATAAAGACAGCTAGCCTCTGGGGGCCCAAGCCAGGAGGCAGCCCAGGCAATCAGGCTTCTTGCGCCATCACCAAGGCCCCGCCTTCCAAGTCTCCTATATGATTGTAAATGGTCAGACCACAGGGCCAGAGAAGCCCAGATCCCTGTCTTGTCCAAGTAGGTCTCCACACTCCAGCAATGCCCTTCCTGTGCAGCCTCCCATGCAATTCCATCCACCCACTTCTTCCACAGGTACCCAGAGGCCCCACTGGGTCACCCCATCTAAGAACCACGCTGACAATTAGCCAGCAGACATCCCCTCCAAAGAACCATAAAGCCATGGAGCTGGGCTCACGCTGTTCCCTCTGCCAAGAACACTGTTCCCTGCCTAATACACTGCCCCTCAGAAACATTCGCATTGGAATGGTGACTCGATTACTGCAGTGATATCACTAAGGAAGGGGCTTCCCAGATGGCTCAGCAGTAAAGACTCTGCCTGCCAACACAGGAGACTTGGGTTCAATCCCTGGGTCAGGAAGATCCCCTGGAGGAGGGCATGGCAACCCACTGCAGTATTCTTGCCTGGAGAATCCCATGGGCTCTTGATCTGTTTCTATCCTGTGAACACAGTGATGAAGAATTGCCAACCTGATCATGTTCCTTTTCTGTTTTCATGGCTAAGAAGCTTAGTGCCAAATGTGTCAATCACCTCCACCAGTTTTATGTCTTAACCTGCCCCATGGTTTTACTTTAGTTCTTTCTCCTTATTTTCCTTGTACCTTATTTCCTCATTTACTTTATTTTACTCTCGTGAAGAATATCTGTACATCATTTGAAATCTTTATACAGAATAAGATGTGCGTGCACACATGCTCAGTTGCTCCAGTCATGCCCTACTCTTTGTGAACCCATGGACTGTATCTTGCCAGGCTCCTCCTGTCCATGGGATTCTCCAGGCGAGAATACTGCAGTGGGTTGCCATGCCCTCCTCCAGGGGATCTTCCCGACCCAGGGATCAAACCCGGGTCTCCTGAGTCGTCTGCATCACAGGCAGATTCTTTACGCTGAGCCACCAGGGAAGCACTGGGATGAGGTAGAGGACACATAAAAGCCAATTCAGCAGCTCCTAGTTACTTTGCAAAACCACCTAGAATGTCCCTAACTCTGACTCTCCCTAACCACTCCGTGAAAGCGGGGCTCCCCGCCCCAGGGGCCCCATAGTCCCTGTGTGGACGTCCCTCAACTGGCATTCAGCCACAGATCTGTACTTCCTATTTTCCCCATTCTCACTGCCATCAGATTAGAAGGTTCTTGGATGTAAAATCTGAGAGCTTACCTCCTGCCGAAACTGGTACCCAGTGCTCCATATACGTCAGCTTGTTTACTCCTTAACACAAACCTGCCAGATAGGGAAACCTGCCATTCTGCAACTGCAGAAACCAAGCATCAGCAACACAAGACGCTTAGACAGGGCCACTGAGGGCAGAACTGACCCCAGACCTTGGTGTTCTAACCTTGTCTTGGGTTCATTTCCCTAAGTTGACCCAACATATGAAAAAGAACTTTACACAAAAGAAAATAAGAAAGAGAGAGACAAAGGCGAAAGAGGGAAGGAAATTAGATTTCCTTAGCTTATTAAATAATTTACTATGGACTCCAAACTCATCCACACCACTTGAACCATTTAAAATATGGCTTGGGTTATAAAAATCCATTCTCTACAACTGTCTGGAAAATTTTACACGCATTTAATTGTGGTTCCCTCATGCTTACCCTCCCATAGGCTGCTTAGGACAAATATATTAGAGAATGTAATCACATGCTTGACTGTTTTCGAGTATCCCCATCCTCACTACATCACTCAAAACACACACACACATTTTTAAATTCTGAGAAGTGGTTACAGAATAAAATGAAACCAGAAGCAAGAGCTAATTCTGCAAGAAGCTTCCAGAAGACAGTAATGTCAACTTTCCCGATGAGTAGGTGCCCGTGAACCATGAGGCCATTCACTCCTCAGCTCTACAGTGGCCAGACTGTAACTAAACTCTATGAAAGAATTCTAAATATTTAATGTTCCAGTTGGGAACCTAATTGGTCTGATGCTTTTAAATTAAAATGCCTACTACATAGACCAGTGCATTTTCATTCAACTTGGGCGGCAAAACGGCAGAAGGCTGCCTGGATCTGGGTCCAAATGAACCTGAATAAGTCCAGGTCCCTCCCTCTAAGCTGCAGGCTCAGATGGTAAAGAATATGCCTGCCATATCGGAGAACCTGGGTTCGACCTTCAGGTTGGGAAGATCCCTTGGAGAAGGGAATGGCAACCCACTCCAGTACTCTTGCCCGGAGAATTTCATGAACAGAGGAGCCTGGCAGGTTACAGTCCATGGGGTCACAGAGTCGGACATGACTGAGCGACTAACACTTTCACTTTCAAGGGAATGAGAACAGTACTGCCTCCCAGGGCCAAAGAGAGGATGGGCCAGCACAGCAGGGGATTATCACTGCATTCCAGGCAAAGGATGTCCAAGCAAGAATGGGGAGCCTCTTTTCAGACCCTCTGTTCCCCTGTTTTCAAGTGAGAGCAAAGCTGAAAAGAAAAAGGAATATGGCATAAGATGTGCGTAGACAGGGAGGAAAAGGGTTTCTGAGCCACTTCTTCTGTAGGAGCATTCCAAGTCCCAGTGGAGACTGTCTCTTCCAAGGGTTATGTTTGTTTTTCCCTTGGGCCATTTTATATCGTGTGTGTGTGTGTGTGTGTGTGTGTAATGTCTCTCCTATGTGGAACTGTGGACTCTCTGCACCCAGCTGCCGTGCCTAATTCACCCACCCCCACCCCCAGCATCTGGCAAGCAACTGAGATCATTATTCGCTGAGTGAATTGATGAGAGCAGCAGCTATCTCAGAGCTGGGGAAAACCACAAGCCTGGCGGAGTCCAAAAGCTCTAAGGTCAGAGGGGCTCAGTGTGCAGTTTCAGCTCATCAGCCAGGTGCCCTGGGGGTACCTTACTCACTCTCTCTGACCCTCCAGCTTTTCATCTTAAGTGTGAGCATAAGACATCTGCCTGGCCAGCAAAGCGCCCAGCCTAGTGTCAGGCACAAAGCAGGCCCCTGACAAGTTCAGTCTGGCCTGCCTCCATCTGCAGGATCCTGGGCCACCCAGCTTCACCTTTTCCTTGGTCAGCACCCAGGAGAAGGGAGCCGGGGTGCGCACCTGCCCCATTTGAGATGCCCAGATTCGACGTGGTGGGCTGGGCATCAGGTGTAACTGTGAGCAGGACTCTCCACCTGTCATCCTCAAGAAAGGATCTCCCAGCCTCCCCATCAGTCCCGGCCCCCACACTGCTCTGATACCTGTCAAGGGTTTCTCAGTCACTCCTCAGCTTCACAGTCCACTGACCCGTGAGCCACGGGATGAACCCATGGTCGTTCCCCCCCGGATTCTCCTTCCAGAGGCCCAGCCCGTCTGTCTTCCTCCTCCCTGCCTTTGCCCAGGTGCTGTCCCCATCTCCCAACAGCTTCTCCGTGCTGCCTGGTGAACTGCTGCTCGCCATTCAAGATTCGGCACCCTTCTTAGCCAGTCCCACATCCTTCCCAGCCCACACCCACCACCCCTCTGTGCTACCAGTCCATCTTACACACGTCTGTCTCCAGCAGTGCATCTTGTGTTACCCCGATGCTATGGACCCTCTCCTGCCTCCCCCACTCCACTGGGCTTCCTCAGGCTGAAACACATCCTGATCTGGGTCCCCGGCTCCCAGCACACAGCTCGGCACTTGGCAGTCATCTTCAATAGATGTCAGTTCTCTGTCCTCCCTACCAGATAGGTCCCGGGCACCCGCCCATTCCCTCGCTTATGAAGGTTCTGGGGCCTCGGGCCGGTCCCCTCTGTTTTCTGGGCCAGCTTCCTCACTGCCCCACACTTGTTTCTCTCAGCCCAGATCAGCTGCACCTCCCACATCTGCCCCACTCAGTTCAGTTCAGTTGCTCAGTCATGTCCACTTTGCAACCTCATGGACTGAAGCACGCCAGGCCTCCCTGTAAATCACCAACTCCTGGAGTTTACTCAAACTCATGCCCATTGCGTTGGTGATGCCATCCAACCATCTCATCCTCTGTCATCCCCTTCTCCTCCTGCCTTCAATCTTGCCCAGCATCAGGGTCTTTTCAAATGAGTCAACTCTTCACATCAGGTGGCCAAAGTATTGGAGTTTCAGCTTCAGCATCAGTCCTTCCAATTCAGGACTGATCTGCCCCACTCAGGTCTCCCCAACTCTTATTGATAGCCTTGGCTGCCGTCCCCTCAGGAAACCCAGCGGCAGTAACCAACCTGACCACACAGGGGGACAGAGGATCATCCCGGTGTATCCCCTCCTCTGCTCCCCGCATCACTGTCCCACCCCTTCAGAGAGGGTGTCATGGTGATTAACTGCGTTGGGGGCCCACAGACTCAGGAATGAGTCCCCACTATGTCAAGGCCCTTTCAGAACCTGGGCAGGCGAGGTCGCCTCCGCGAGCCTCTGTTTCCTCATGTGTGAGGTGGGGCCGGAGGGCCCCTGCCCCCGAGGGCTGTGCTGAGAATGTGAAATGCTTACGCAGCACCTGGCGCACAGCCAAGGCCAGCAGGGCTCTGAGTAAAAGCTGAGCAGGAAGGGACACGTCTGGGCTTCCCTTCTGAAGAAGAGGCAGGGACGCGGCCAGCAGGATGGCTCAGGCCTGACTCAGACGCTGGAGGGAAGAAGCGTCTCAAGGGGAATCCAGGGGCGGGGGACTCCCAGCTCAGTGCCTTTGCTACTTTTCTCAGGAAAGGTCAACCCGACAGAATCTAGACTGTGACATGCTCACCACCCCCACTCTCAACCCGACTCCCACCCCCACACCCCCTACACCCCCAAGAGTTCAGGATGAGTCACCCCCGGGTCACCTGGTCACTGAGCCAGCAGCTCAGGCTGCTGCTGCTGCTGCTAAGTCACGTCAGTCGTGTCAGACTCTGTGCGACCCCGTAGACGGCGGCCCACCAGGCACCCATCCCTGGGATTCTCCAGGCAAGCACACTGGAGTGGGTTGCCATTTCCTTCTCTAGGCAGCTCAGGCTACTGGGGCTCAATTTCCTCTCTTCCTCCTGATGTATTGGACCCCCCACCTCCCTTCCCACTCTCAGCCCCGTCCCTTTCCTGTGCTCTGATGTGGGAGGGATAATGCCCATTGAAATGCTTCAAAATTAAAAGTAGAGGGCATTTAATTCTCCCCACTGTAGAACAAGGCTCAGCCAAGCAAAGGGTCCGGGCCTGGCCCCCAGAACTCGCCCCCTGCCGCTTGGCTTCTGTTCCCTCCACTCCTCAGCCTCACACTGAGGGCCCCCTCCCCACTATTTGATAGCCCGATGCTAGAGAGTGAGGGCTTCCCAGGTGGCACAGTGGTAAAGCATCTGCTTGCCAAAGCAGGAGGCTCAAGAGACATGGGTTTGATGCCTGGGTTGGGAAGATCCCCTGGAATAGGAAATGGCAGCCCGATCCAGTATTCTTGCCTGGAAAATTCAGCTACAGTCCACAGGGCCGCAAAGAGTCAGACACGACTGAGTGACTAAGCACACACATACAAGAGAATGAAGACACGAAATGAGGGGAGAAGGGACAAAAATACAAAGATCGTTCACCCCTCATGCTTTAGACCTTGAGATGGATCCCAGAAGCCCAGAGGACAGAAGAGGAAGGATGCTTAGAAACCAGTGTGTGCGGGTTCTTGCTAGATCAGGGAGACCAGGGTGAGAAGGGAGGGAGGGAAGGGGCTCAGTGATGGTCCAGACACAGTCTCTACACACCATGCCAGGTGGCTGCGCCCACCTGCAAAGACACAGGGGTGGGGGGTAGGTAGTTGCCCAGTGTCTCACCCCTAACGAGCTGGGAGTCAGAATGTACATCCAGGCCTGCTGCCTCCAACGTGGTGGCTGATGGATACACACAAGGAGCCAGATCACTGGGGCAGGAGTGAAAGGGCTCATAGCGCAGGTGAAAGGGGCTCGGAGAGCTTGGAGATGGGCCGACGAGCCCTATGGCGGGAGACGGAGGACCCGAAGGATTTCATGACAGTCCTGATGTGTGGCCTGGGTCTTGAAGGCTGCATGCCCGGGAAAAGGTCAGGAGATCAAGAGGGCAAACAGCAGAGGCAAAGGCCCAGAGGTGTCCAGTAGTAGGGGCTGCAGCCCAGGGTTAGATGGTGGAGGAGGCCTCCAGCATTCCCTGCTGTCTTCCCTGCTCACCTGGAACCCAGAAGCCATTCTGTTTTCAGATAATTAGAGCTATAACTCCAATAATAATAATATCAGATATGTACACCATCTGCTAGACATGGTCTTCAGCACTTGATCAGCACCATCCTCTTTAATTCTAACAGTAACTCAAAGATGTAACTGTGATGATTATCCCCACTTTACAGATAAAAAACCTGGGCCCTGAGGCTCCCTTGATGGTCCAGTGGCTAAGACTCCAAGCTCCCAGTGCAGGGGGTCAGGTTCCATCCCTGGTGAGGGGACTAGATCCCACATGCTGTCACTAAGAATTCACATGCTGCAACTAAAGATCTGCCTGCCACAGTGAAGATTGAAGATCCTGCATGCTGCAGCTAAGACCTGGAGCAGTTGGATAAATAAATAAAAATGAATTAAAAAAAAAAAAAGAAATTGAGCCAAAGAGGCTAAGTAAGGTCCAAGGCATGTGAGTGCTGGGGCTGGATCTGAACTGATCAGCAGGTTCCAGCAGGCAGCTCTGCGGACCACGCTGCTTTGCTGCCTCCACGGTCCTGCCCTGCCTTCCTCTCCCCGGCAGGTCCATCTCTGCTAGTCTCATCCACCCAGGCTGCAGGCACCTCTGCAACAGGCTCAGTGTCTCCTCCTCCTCCTCCTGGCTGTCTCTCCTGACTCTGCGCCTGGTGTTCCTAAAGGAATTTGACTGGCATGTCCGGACCTGAAGATTCCAGCAGCAGAAAGCCCTTGTCGCTGTCTGGTTGGGGCTGGGAACCAACAATTTGTTGACTTAATCAGGCAGATGCAGAAAGGTGTTGTCATGGTGGCAAGGTTTCTATTCTAGGAGGCCAGGCCGTAATTAAATGTCCCAACCTGCACACCTCCAATTACTGCGCAAGAGCCGGTTTCCCGGGCCTGTTAACTAGCAATTATAGAACCTTCCGCTGAAATTCCAAATCACTTGGTAAAGGTCATTTCCTTTATTTATTTTTCGGATTTGGGAGTAGCAGTGAGATGAAATTACTGCCCAAAGTACAAGTGACATCCATTATTTAAAATAGGTTTATTCAAATAGCCAATCAGGAGCAAATGATACAGTCCAGGGTCCTTAAAATTTGTTAGAAGGGCTTCTATTTAAGGAGTACCTACTCTGTGCCAGGAACCACTACAGGTGCTTTAAAAATGTCATATGATTTAATTCTTATAATAATAAGATAATAATACAGATTATTTCCTTCTTTGAGAATAAACTGAAAACCAGAAAAGTGGTGTGTGTGTGTGTGCGCGCACGTGCTCATGCTCAGTCCTATGCGACTCCTTGCGATCCCATAGACTATAGCCCACTAGGCTCCTCTGTCCATGGAATTTTCCAGACAAGAATACTGGAGTGGGTTGCCATTTCCTATTCCAGGGGATCTTCCCGACCCAGGGATTGAACATGCATCTCTTGTGTCTCCTGCATTGGCAGGCAGATTCTTTACCATTGCACCACCTGGGAAGGCCTCAGAAAAATTAAGTAATCTTTTTAGGGTCATACAGCATACCTGGAACATTCAAGATTTACAGCCAAGTCTGTGTGCTTCCAAACTAAGTGGTCTCAAGGTAAGAACTCAGTTTAGGATTCAGAATAGGGCTGGTTATGTGCTTGGCAATGAGTGCTGAGAAACTACAAAGTATCCCATTCTCCAAGCCTATCTCTGGAGGCTCAGTTGAGACATGAGTCTCTTCCATCCTCTGGTTGTGGTTACACATTAAGGTAATAATTCCTCACCACTGATGACTAAGCCAGCTTTTTTCTGTTGACAAGAGAGACATGAAACAGCCTGAGAGCAGGAGGACCTTGGAACACAAATGCCTGGTGCCAAAGGCAACATCAGAAGCCATATGATGTAGACGTCACTAATCAGTCACGACCCTCTTTCCCAGTAGAGTTTCAGGCTCCTTCTCAACACAGGTGATTCCTCCAGTGGGTTGAACGGACCCAGGAGATGAAACTTATTTTCCCTCTCAGTCTATGCCATATGGTGACCATATTTCTGCATGCAAAATCTGGATGTGTGGTTTGACCGAAGGTTATTTTCCTGATTTATTAATTCATTTATGTTTCATAAAAGCATAAAATGAAATCACATTCAGTTATACACTTAGCAAATCACTTTTAATGAACAGAATGAAAGTACCCATAACCAGAAATGGCCCTGAGAATCTAGGTCATACGGTTGCCACAGGTGACCATGGGTGCATACCTCTCAGCCTTGCGCAGAAAAGACAATAAACGCCCAGAGGGAGTGAAAGCAGAACTAACCGAGAAGAGGTGGTGGAGGAGCGGTCAGGATAAAACCCGTGGACATCACCGTCTCACCAGGGCCCGCACCTGACTGCGGACTGAGCCTACAAATTATATTTTAACGCCTTGTCTCAGAGCAGAAATATCCAAACCGCGTGCCCATCTGCACACATACAACAGACACGTGTGGGTGCATCTTCCCAAACTGCAGTCAGCCAAGCTTTACACCAAACTTAATCGGGCTCCACTGTTCAGGGCCAGCAGTCAATCACAACGTGTGAAAGCCTAGCTTCACCCTGCGTCTCGCAGGCAGTCCCCGGCCACCCACGAGAAGTGAATGGATTCACTGGAGAAATCCACATATCCATGAAGCTGAAACGGCACCACTACCGCTGAGCTTGTCCCAGTTCTTTGGTTCTGCCTTCAGGCGGCAACCATCCTTTCAATTTCTTATTTCAAATAACTAAGTCACCTCCATTAGAGGAGAAATGATACCAACTGCCTTTAAGCCAGCAAAATGCCACAAACACCCTAGTGTCAGGAACTAACAGCTGACCCCAGGATCAGGGCAATGATCTCTCCTGGGTACCAGGAAGACTGCAACCAGGGAGAGGGAAGATGCCCAAACTCCATCTTGCTCCCCATCTGCCACCATCCCAGCTTGGGGTCTCCATCTAGAGAAGCACCAGCCTTCACAAATCAATGCCCACAGTACCTTGGCAGTCCAACAGCAGGGTTCTGCCTCAAGCTGAACTAAGTTGTCTTCCTCAGCTATTTGGAACCCCCTTGGAACTCTCCAAGGTACTGACCCTCTTTCCTGGTTGGGTCCCTAAAAACTGTGCCCTGGTGAACAGTGGTTGTTTAGCGTTTATGTAATATACAGGCACACTTTGGATACATTGTGGGTTTGGTTATAGATCACTGCAGTAAAGCAAATATTTCAGTAAAGCAAGTGACATGAATTTTTGTTTTCTCACTACATATAAAAGTTATATTTACACTGTAATCTGTTGAGTGTGAAATAATATTATGTCTAAAAAAATACATACATTAATTAAAAATTACTTTATTGCTAAAAAATGCTAACGATCATCTGACAATCCAGGGTTGCCATACCTTTTCAATTTGTAAAAGTCACAGAATCTTCTAAATGCAGTAAGGTGAAGTACAATTAAATGATTACATTTTTTAAAAAGGAATCAATTTAAGATAAATTTAGCTTTATTGCTGCCCTATTTGTGTCTCACGGGCTTCCCAGGTGGCACAGTGGTAAAGAATCCACCTGCCAATGCGGAGATGTAAGAGATGCAGGTTTGATCCTTGGGTCAGGAAGATCCCCTGGAGTAGGAAAGGGCAACCCACTCTGTATTCTTGCCTGGAAAATTCCATGGACAGAGGAGTCTGGCAAGCTATAGTCCATGGAGTCATGAAGAGTTGGGCACAACTGAGCACCCACACTTGTGTAGCCTATCCCTTCTCTAGCGGCTCTTCCCAACCCAGGAATCAAACTGGGGTATCCTGCATTGCAGGCAAATTCTTTACCAGCTGAGCAACCAGGGAAGCCCTGTGTGTCTTATAGTGGGAATAAAAGGTATGTTCTTATCACTCTGAGAAGCAGCTTTCTAAGGTTTTATCTTCCATTTATAGTGTGGGTCTTTTTTGAAACCAGGAGCCCAGTGTGGCATGTGGGCCATAGGTTTGCCTACAATTGCCTTGAACCTTTGATTTCACCAAGTTTTCACTGTCTTGGATCTTGC
Organism: Moschus berezovskii; assembly: GCF_049115385.1. Classification (NCBI taxonomy): domain Eukaryota; kingdom Metazoa; phylum Chordata; class Mammalia; order Artiodactyla; family Moschidae; genus Moschus; species Moschus berezovskii. Next base: position 16,361,341 of record NC_142463.1, read on the forward strand.
CTGTTCTATTATCTTGGCCTTGGATACTTTGCACCCCCTCCCTGCATGCTAAGTTGCTTCGGTCGTGTCCGACTCTGTGCGACCCCACAGACAGCAGCCCACCAGGCTCCCCCGTCCCTGGGATTCTCCAGGCAAGAACACTGGAGCGGGTTGCCATTTCCTTCTCCAAGGCATGAAAGTGAAAGTGAAGTCGCTCAGTCGTGTCCGACTCTTAGCAACCCCATAGACTGCAGCCTACCAGGCTCCTCCGCCCATGGGATTTGCCAGGCAAGAGTACTGGAGTGGGTTACCATTGCCTTCTCCAACCCACCCCCCGCCCCCCCAGGAACTCCAAATTCCTAGGATGCTGTTTTTAGCCCTTAAAGGGCACTCCATTTATCTCTTCCACTGGTTTGAGTCTTTCAATGACCAGATGCTTCTCATCCCCACTGTAGGGAGCGGTCCTCAGGATGCTCAGTTAGTGTTTACTGCCTTATAGACAGATAATTAATAACCTTCTGACTGTGACACCATCTCTTAAACCCTTGTCTTGACCTGCTCTCTGTGGCCTATTCTGCCAGCCAGACAGCTGGGCTCTCCTGATGGTGGGGACAGTGGCCTGGATCGGTCTTGTACTCAGAACAGGCATCACTGGCAACTTCAGGGTCCATGTTTTCTGTTTGTGTGCTTGTTTGTTTGTTGTATATTCTAGACGAAAAGAGGCTGAGAGTGACCTGGGGTTACACTTCCCATTTCACCCCATAAGAAAGCGGCCATGACAAAATCACAACAAATGGATCTTTGGAATCCTATTCTAAGCACTTTACATGCATTTGTTTATAAGGTGCTGGCATTATCCACAGCCCCCACCCACGCTGCTTTTCTTAAAAAGATAATAGAGTAGACGCAAAAAGATTATGTGATGCACCCCAGGTCACCGAGATGGTCAGTAATGGACCCAGACCATACGTCCAGGCTGGACCTCTCCAGAGACACTGTCCTTAACCACTGTGCTATGTTGCTCTTCCTGCTGAACTCAGAGCATCTTCAGGTTAGGGGGGTGGGAAGTGGCAAAGCATCAGGAGGAGGTGATAAACAGGTAGAAAGTTAGGGAAAGGATGAGTTGTTTCTTAGTGTTAGTCCCTCAGTCATGTCCAACTCTTTGGGACCCCATGGACTGTAGCCCTCCACACTCCTTTGAACATGGAATTTTCCAGGCAAGAATACTGGAGTGGGTAGCCATACCCTTCTCCAGGGTATCTTCCCGATCCAGGGATTGAACCCAGTTTTCCTCCATTGCAGGCAAATTCTTTGCCATCTGAGCCACCAGGGAAGCCTTTTTCTTTTTCTTAGGGTCACAGTAAATTCTAGCAAGAGAAATAATACTCAAAAAAAAAAAATAGCAGCTACTGTAGTTATAAAGGCAGATCCTGTCTAACCCCCCAAGTGTCATATAGTTTAGAGCTAGACAAATTGCCTTATTTTAAAGCTGGGTAAGCAGAGGCCCAGAGAAGTTCCTAAGTGCCAAGTTACAAAGAGAAATACCCAGAGGCACCTGCTTAAGAAGACAGAGAGATACTCAGTCAAAACCTGCCTTATGAGGCTATAAAGAACCCCTAATATGATATTTTAATAAAACAACCCAGGTTATAAAAATACCTGCTGCCTTAGGACAGACAACAGTGCAGGGCCAAGGCAGTGTGTGAGGCTACCTATCCTAATCGCAGCCAGCTGTCCTCCAGGGGGAGCCAGAGTCAGTCCTTGTCTGTAAAAGAAACACAAACGGGGAACTGTTTCGGCCTGAAATGGGCAGATGTCTAATAGGATGCCCTGGATTTGGCACAAACAGAGGATAAGGCCAGCGGGGGAAATGTCTCAGTTCCAGACACTGCTCAGCAGCTTTCGAGCATCCCCTCTGTAATAGCTGGGTCACATCTGTATTGTGTTCCCATCTGGACACCTCATTTCAGGAGTGATAGTGATGAGTGTCCCCAGGAAGGGAAATTAGCAAATACCAAGCTCAGAGAAGGCAAACCACTGGCCTAGGAACCCACTGCCCCATCTGAGAATGAGAAGCATCCCTGCCCGCCCCCACCCCCCCCACCCCCGCTCCCCAACCTCAGACAGGTGAGACAGAACAAGGCTCTCTGCAGTACAGATGCAGCCTGTTAGGATGGGGGCAGAGGAAGGAAGGTGTCCCCAGCAGCAGTTTTCTGGACCTGGATCAGCCTGGCCATGCCCATGAGCCTGTGTTCTTCAGGGCCTCGGAGACTGTTAGAGGAACGACAAGCCTTCACAGACTCCAGGTCCTGCTCCAACGTCCTTATTCTAGAGATGAGGACTCTGAGGTCCCAGACCCCACAGCCAGTAAGAGACAGAAGTGGGACTGGAATCCAGTCATTGAGACCCCCATCTAGCACTTTCTTAAAGTCTGGCCTGAAGCCTCTACCAGCAGGGGCAGCCACTATATGTCAAGCACATTTTGTCTCTCTGGCGACCCGGAAGCATCACTGCCATGGCATCCCCCAAACAGTGACTCACACATCTGCCGGGCAGCCACCACCAGCTGGTCCTTCTCCCGAACCCCGTGGGCAAGGCTCAGTGACCCGGAGGGAGCTTCAGAGACACTCTCTCCCAGCTAGCTCCCTCTCGCCATGAACCGAGGTGCTATTTCTCTCCCCAGGACCACGGTGAACAGAAACTGCTGTGGAAATCTCTTCTTTGCTGCTGACCATAAATAACATATCTTCTAGGCCAAAAGGAGATGGCTTAGAATTACAGAGCCATCAAATAGGAATGGCTGTCAGAAGTCAGCAAGTGCCCTCCAATTCTGGGCATGATGTCCAACAAGTAATTCTAACACCTGAGAGATGATATTAAAACTGGAAAGCTAACATCAGGCCACTTAACCCCTTCCCTTTAATTCTAGGAGAGTAGCAGCTCTGCAAACAGTGTCTTTCCTAGTCAGCCCCTACCTTTGTCCCCTAAAAGAGGCACAAATAGAAAAGAACCATGTCAGTATCTGTCTCCCAGATTCCTCAAACATTTGGATGGCAACCTGGGCTTCCCCACTTAAGGAGTGTTTGGGTCTCCCGTGCCTGCCTGCAGAAACCCATGGCATCCCCCTGCTGACCCCCACTCAGCTCATCCTCCCATGGGGGGCGCTTCATTTCTTGACAACCTTGTTCTAAGAAAAATCCCCAGAAGACACAGCAAGAGCCTTCTTGACCTGGATTGTTTTTTCAGGCATGAATAAAATTCAAGCCCCAAGATGTCATGTCTACGACGTTGTGGAAAGCTGGCTTCAGACCTCAGAGGTTGGAGAAGAGTGCCCTCAGCCAGCACTCAGCAGACACTTATCTGGCATGACCTCTGAGCTCACACTGCCAGGGCCAGAGCTGCCCAGAGCAGGGTCATGTGATCACAATCCCTGCTCCCCCGCATGTTTGTTTCACATATCCATTACTTTGTTCAGAATGTCAAATTCTGAATCTGGCAGAAATTCAAATTAGAGTGCTCCCATTTCACAGATGAGAACATACAGGCTCCCAAAGCTGAAGGGAAATGCTCAAAGCCATACAGCTAAGAAGATACAGAAGCAGAACTTCAACCCGGGCCTTCTTCTCTAAGGCCAATGCCTCCCACCACATTAGAGCCACAGAGCTTATATAACCTGGGTGAAACACTTTCTCAAACTCTATTTCAGAATCAAGAGTTGTCCTAAAATATGCTAGGCTCAATCCCCAGTACCTCCCACAGCATGCTAATCTGGTAATTATTACTCATTTATGATCATTCTCCATGGTGCTTTCAACCAAAAGCTTTATTAAGCATTAATGTGTTTCAGTTCCACAAATATTTATGTTTCAATTCCACAGATATTGATAGGCACTGAAGAAGTTAGTTTCCATTATTTTTTAAATGGACAGTTGCTTCTTCTTTGAGTAAGTCTATTTACTCCATCACCCATGCATTCAAATTTCATACATTTATTGAGTGTATAGTGTGTACACAGCGCTGTTCTGGGGATATAATAGTGATCAACACAGATAAGATCCCTGCTCAGGCAGAACTTACATTCTAGCAGAGGAGACAAGCAAATAAATAAGATGATTTCAAGTAATAAGTGCTACCAAAAAAGCATGGGGGCAGCAAGAGATGACATTTGAACTGATAATGGAGAAGAAGCAAACTCTATAAAAATCAGGTGAAAGAAAGTTCTAGGCAGAAAGAACAGTAAGCACAAAATCTCTGAGGCAGCAATGATCTTGGCCAGTGTTAATGGGACTTGGAGAGCTCAGAGAAAGCAGTGGAAGCTGAGGTGGGCTCATTCACATAAGACTCTGGGCCAAGTGAAGAGCCTTGGCTTTTCTTTTAGTTAAATGTAGCATGTGCCCCTGGAATTAAGGAATAAAATCATCTTCAGAATTAAACCATAAAGCCTACATACAGTTGATGTAACCAGCCACCTGTTGGTTCCTGGAGTGGGTACCCAAAGAACTGCAAGGCACCCCAAACTAATCCAGGTGGCCTTGAAGGCAGAGTCAGAACTGGTAAGTTTAATAGAAAGTGGCACACCCATCATTTGAGCTCCCATCAGCCTGACTCTAAAATCTTAAGTCTTTCTCTGCTCCAAGCTCCCATGTAACGTTTAGATGTGGAACACATATAAAGATAATAAGGAAAAAGGAATCACAACACTGAATCCAAAGTATAGTCTTACGTAGCACATTCCTTATGTACGATTGGGGTGGGTACATGAAAGGAGGCTACCCAAACTTGGTGAGACAGGAGTCCAGCATTTCTCTTACTTCAGACAAACCCCAGAGGCAAATTTTTAGTCAAGTAACAACTAACAACATCCATCCCTACAGCACTTGTTGGCAATGCAATATCACCCCTCAGTATCTGTGGGGTCTTGCTTGCAGGACACCCTGAGGATACCCATATCTGCAGATGCTCAAGTCCCCTGCTGACATTCTGGAAAACAACATGAAAATTCTTAGTTTAAGTCAGTGTTTATCTTCCTTGTGACCCAGAGAGTTCACCCCCAGCTATCAATCCCAAAGAAATGTTCACAGGGTTCCATAAGAGGCCATCTATGAAGAAATTCCCAAGTATTGTTTCTTGTGGCCAGGAATTAAAGGCAGGGTTCCTGAGACTAGGGGAAAGGGTAAGAAGAGGTTGTGGCAGGATCTGGCTCACCACTAAAGAATCACACAGTCATTAGAGGCCCTAACTAGATGCATGACTGCACAGAGATAACTTGATGAGTAATGCCGATGAAAACAAATACAGCCAGTGGTAGATAACACAGTTATCACCTTTCATTAGGAGGAAGTAGGTGTTCACAGCTAGCACACCAGCTGATTCACTGTGGGGATTTAGTAAACACTGGTTCTTTACCTGGACTTCTCTGGGAGCTCAACTGGTAAAGAATCCGCCTGCAATGCAGGAGACCATGGTCTGATTCCTGGGTCGTGGAGTTCCCCTGGAGAAGGAATAGGTTACCCACTCCAGTATTCTTGGGCTTCCTTGGTGGCTCAGATGGTAAAGAATTTGCCTGCAATGTGGGAGACCTGGATTCAATCCTTGGGTTAGGAAGATCCCCTGGAGGAGGGCATGCAACCCACAGTATTATTGCCTGGAGAATCCCATGGTCAGAGGAGTCTGGCAGGTTCATGGGGTCACAAAAAGTCGGACACGACTAAGCTTCTAAGCTCTTGGCAACTTCCTAGCTCTGGTTCTCCTTCTACAGCCTCCCTTGACAAGCCCTCCCCTTCCTCCCAGGTCAGGTCTAGCTCAACAAGAGAACTTCCTAAAGTCTCCAGAGTAGTTTAAACATTCTTGTCTCGAGGTGAGGGAGGTGGGTTAAGTGATTCTGAGGCAAGCTTAAGACTAGAGAAAGAGTTTTGAAAATCAACATCAGTGAAACCTTGGCATGAAAGCCCAGCAACTCAAGGATGGCGTGTGAGCAGATGTTGGGATTATCTCCATTTTACACACAGGAAACAGGAGGGGTTGGAAAGGATTTAGGAAACTTGCCCCAAGGCACTCACTGTCAAATTCTAGAACTGGTCTCAAAGCTCTTTCTTTACTTTACCTTGCTCAGTCCTGTCCGACTATTTGCGACCCCATGGACTGTAGCCTACCAGGCTCCTCCATCCATGGGATTTTCCAGGCAAGAATACTGGAGTGGGTTGCCATTTCCTTCTCAAAGCTCAGGCAGTTTGAATCCAGAACCCGCACTCTCTTTGCACATTTTATGTGTGCGCGTGTGTATAAGGAAATCTCTCAAACATACAGAAATGTACAGAGACTAATAAAAAGAATACATTGTGCCTATCTCCCGGGTCTATCCAGTCCACAGCCATTTGACTACAAAGCGTTTCATTCTCAATAGTGTTTATTTGTTCTTGTCTTCCCCCCTCCCCAACTTAGTCTGTCTTACTGAAAGATTCTTTATCTTTTGTTTTCTGATTTACTGGATCTTTTCTATTGGTTCTTTATTTTCTATTTTATTAATTCAGTTCTTTAACATTTCCTTTCCTCTTTCTTTGAGTTTGTTCTTCTGTTCTTTTCCTTACTTCTTCTTTTCAAATATAAATAATGATAGTTCTACCTTTTTGTCTCAGAATTGTTTCAGCCATTTCCCACTCACTTTTGAAACACAGCATTTTCACAGTCATTCAGTTTAAACATATAATTTCTATTATGTTTTCTTCTTTGATTCACTATTTAGAAAATTTTTGAAAATTTCTAACTTGACAGGGTTGGTTATCTTTTCATTATCAGATTTAATTATTTTGTAATCAGAGATATATATGATACTGGCTTTTTCTGTAGTTAGAGATATATATGCCACTTTTTTAAATTAGTCAATATTTGCTACATTATCAGTTTTTACAAATGCTCATGCATGCTTGAATAGAGCCAGGATTTTGTTAAATGCTTTCTATCAGAGGTCAACAAATGCCCAGTAAAGGGCCAGCTAGTAAATATTAACAAGTTTTGCAAATACTGTCTGTCACAGCTATTCGATGCTGCCATTGTAGCACAAAAGCAGCCATTGTCAATACTAACTAGATGAACAAGGCTTCTTCCAATAAAACTTTATTTATAGAAACAGGCAATGGGCTAAAATTTTCCCACGGGTCATAATATGTCAATCTTTACTTCAGATCAAACTTGTCAGATGTGTGTTAAAATATTCTGTAACCAACCCTAATAAATTTTTTGTCTGTTTACTCTGTCAGTTACAGAGTTATGAGTGATGTTTAAATATCCCTTTATTATACTGGATCTGTTCATTTCTCCTTGTCATTCTGCAAATTTTTGCTTTATGTATGCTGAAGTTATGTTATTAGGTAGAAACAAGTTTAGCATTGTTATAGCTTCATGAGCTTTTTAAAAGTCCTTAACAACATTCTTTGTTTACAGACTGTTTTCTGATCATAATATACTTTCTTTTGGCAGTATTTGTCTGGTAAATAACCATTCATTAAAATTCAATGTTTATTTTATATTTACTTACCCCCTCAAATTTCTATTTTGTTTTGGGTAACAGACAGTTTTGTGGTCACTTTAAATCACAACAGAAAATATAAACTTTAAAATATCTAGTCCTAGATATTAATCCATTAAATTGCTAGCTCCATGAAGGAAGATATTTTTATGTATCTTGTTCACTAAGAAATCCCCAGTGTTGAGCAATACCTGGCACAGAATAGGCACTCAATACATATTTATTGCAAGACTGAACTCTTCAATCTCCATTTCAAAGTAAGAGCCTTCTGTCCCCAAATTGGCCAGTTAAAGGTGATTTCTCCCTTCCCTAAACAGGTCCTGTGACAGGTGGGAATACGGGAAAGTATGATAAGCTTTTTTTTCTCTCACCCTCTTGCCCCTAGTTTATTAAGCCGGGCTTTAAGCCTCAGAAGGATTGGGGTGCCGAGGGGAGAAGCAGGGGCAATGACTCTCTTACTTGGCTACTAGGTGGTCCAAGAGACTTGACACTCTCTGAGCTAAGCAGAAGTTATAGCTGGGTTCCTCTGGCTGCAAGTCCCCTGAGGTGGTGGCTGCATCCCATCCCTCTGACTGCCCCACCCCTCTGCACCCAGGCCTCCAGAGGTCCATACCACAGGATCTCACTCTGTCTTTTCCAGTCAGTTCAGTCGCTCAGTCATGTCCGACTCTTTGCGACCCCATGAATCACAGCACGCCAGGCCTCCCTGTCCATCACCAACTCCCGGAGTTCACTCAAACTCATGTCCATCAAGTCGGTGATGCCATCCAGCCATCTCATTCTCTGTCGTCCCCTTCTCCTCCCGTCTCCAATCCCTCACAGCATCAGAGTCTTTTCCACTGAGTCAACTCATTGCATGAGGTGGCCAAAGTATTGGAGTTTCAGCTTTAGCATCAGTCCTTCCAATGAACACCCAGGATTGATCTCCTTTAGAATGGACTGGTTGGATCTCCTTGCAGTCCAAGGGACTCTCAAGAGTCTTCTCCAGAACCACAGTTCAAAAGCATCCATTCTTCGGCGATCAGCCTTCTTCACAGTCCAACTCTCACATCCATACATGACCACGGGAAAAACCATAGCCTTGACTAGACGGACCTTGGTTGGCAAAGTAATGTCTCTGCTTTTTAATATGCTATCTAGGTTGGTCATAACTTTCCTTCCAAGGAGTAAGCGTCTTTTAATTTCATGGCTGCAATCAGCATCCGCAGTGATTTTGGAGCCCAAAAAAATAAAGTCTGACACTGTTTCCACTGTTTCCCCATCTATTTCCCATGAAGTGATGGGACCAGATGCCATGATCGTTGTTTTCTGAATGTTGAGCTTCAAGCCAACCTTTTCACTCTCCTCTTTCACTTTCATCAAGAGGCCTTTGAGTTCCTCTTCACTTTCTGCCATAAGGGTGGTGTCATCTGCATATCTGAGGTTATTGATATTTCTCCTGGCACTCTTGATTCCAGCTTGTGCTTCTTCCAGCCCAGCGTTCCTCATCATGTACTCTTCATATAAGTTAAATAAGCAGGGTGACAATATACAACCTTGACGTACTTCTTTTCCTATTTGGAACCAGTCTGTTGTTTCATGTCCAGTTCTAACTGTTGCTTCCTGACCTGCATACAGGTTTCTCAAGAGGCAGGTCAGGTGGTCTGGGATTTCCATCTCTTTCAGAATTTTCCACAGTTTATTGTGATCCACACAGTCAAAGGCTTTGGCATAGTCAATGAAGCAGAAATAGATGTTTTTCTGGAACTCTCTTGCTTTCTCCACGATCCAGCGGATATTGGCAATTTGATCTCTGGTGCCTCTGCCTTTTCTAAAACCTGCTTGAACATCTGGAAGTTCATGGTTCACATATTGCTGAAGCCTGGCTTGGAGAATTTTGAGCATGACTTTACTAGCATGTGAGATGAGTGCAATTGTGCGGTAGTTTGAGCATTCTTTGGCATTGCCTTTCTTTGGGATTGGAATGAAGACTGACCTTTTCCAGTCCTGTGGCCACTGCTGAGTTTTCCAAATTTGCTGGCATGGGTCTTAAATGCTAAGACTCCCATCTGACTCTCTCTGCATGATCTATATCTCATCCATGGAAGCCATCCTCAGCCCTGTAGTAGCGTCTTAAAGTGAAGTTGCTCAGTCGTGTCCGACTCTTTGCGACCCCATGGACTGTAGGCTACCAGGCTCCTCCATCCATGGGATTTCCCATGCAAGAGTACTGGAGTGGGTTGCCATTTCCTTCTCCAAGAGATCTTCCCAACCTAGGGATTGAACCCGGGTCCCCCGCATTGTAGGCTGAGCCACCAGGGAAGCCGAGTAGTGTCTCAGGTACTTCCCAAATGCAATCCTCTACACTCTCCTCTTTGCCAAACTCCACTTTGGTGTCTCAGTCCAATGTCAGACATCAGAGCAGGTGCCTCCTACCTGCAGGAGACAAAGTCAGGCTCTCTGAGTTGTCTGGTTGAAGTGTCCGCCCCACCCCCATTCCAGCACCATAGATACTCAGGCTGAATTGATCCTTAGGGGATGGACTTCAAAGCTGCCTCACAAGATCCCCACTCCTAAATCTTCACCCTCTGGGTGAATCCTGGGTCTTGTTCTTGGGTTTCAGAGTCATGGAGTGGGGGGATCAACGTTTCCACTGGAAATTCTGCATCTTGATCAAGCACCTTGTTTTGAAAGGAGCAAATTATTACATCTTGGTGCCTCTGTCAAAACTTCCATTTAACATCCTATTTGAGTTGTATTTCCTAATGCTTTTTTATAGTTTATCTTAAGATTTTTAAATGCTATTTTTATTGTGGTAAGTCACATAATATAAGACATACTATTTTAACCATATTTAACTGTACATTTTAGTGTACATTTTAGTGGTTACATTGTTGTACAACCCTCACCATCATCCATCTCCCAAATTTTTCACTTTCCTAAACTGAAACTCTGTCCCCATTCAACTCTAAGCCTCCATCCCACCCACCCTCATTCTGCCATACCAGCCCCTGGCATCAACCAAAGTACTTTCTGAGTCTATGAATTTGACCTATGAATTATAAGTACTTCATAATAAATTAAGATTTTTTATGCACAAAAAGACTTACATTAGCTCTATTCTTCTGCCAGATATTCACTAGATGGATATTTAAACTGCAACCCAGGAGATTAACTTTTTAGCTTGGATCCAACCAAGCTAATTGCCTGCTAAAACCAACCAACAAACAAATAAAATTGACACACTTTTTGGAAGAATATGAAAGGGCCAAGTCTGTAAAACATTAACAATGTCTAGGATTCTTGATACTTTTTCAGAATTACCTGATACATGAAAGCAGGAAAAAAATGATCCATTTTCAAGAGAAAAGGCAATCAACAAGATCAACATCAAGATAAGCAAGATGCTGGAACCAGCAGACAAGAATTTTAAAGACGCTTTTATAACTACATTTGATAATGTAAAAGAAAATGCAATCACAGTGAAAAAGATAGGAAACATCACTGAAGAAACATGAGCTATAAAAGAAGGACAAAATGAAAACTCTAGACTGTAAAACACAATATCTGCAATAAAAATTCATTGTCTAAACTCGGCAGCATATGGAGATGACAGAAGAGACAGTGAATTCAAAGACAGATCAACAGAAAATATTCAAATCTCAAGAACAAAGAGAAAACGATTTCTTTTAAATGAACACAGTGAACCAATAAATGAATTTGGTAAAGTTGTAAGATAAAAATTCAATATACAAAAATCAGATGTGCATTTATACATTACTACCAAACTACCAGAAAGAAGAGTTTAAGGAGCAATCTACTTACAATTGCATCAAAATGAAGAAAATATCTAAGAATAAATTTGACCAAGGAGCAGAAATACCTGAAAACTCTAAGATACTGATAAAAGAAAATGAAGGTTCAAAGAAATGGAAAAATAGTCATGCCCATAAATTGGGAGAATTAATATCCATCCTACCTAAAGCAATCTGCAGATTCAATACAATCCTTATCAAAGTTCCAGTGACATTTTTCACAGAAATAGAAAAAATAATCCTAATATTTGTATGGAATCACAGAAGACTTTGAATAGCCAGTGTAGTCTTAGAAAAAACAACAAAGCTGGAGGCACCACACTACCTGCTTTCAAACTATACTACAAAGCTATAATAATCAAAACAGTATGGTATTGGCATCAAAACTGATGTAACAATCAAACAGACACAAAAATTGATTAGGGATCTCAGAAGTTAACTCATGTACATATGGTCAATTAATTTATGATACAAGAGCCAAAAATATACACTAGGGTAAAGGATAGTATATTTAATACATAGTAATGGGAAAACTGGACAGCTACATGCAAAAGAATTCATCTGGGCTACTCTCTTACATTATACACAAAAAATCAAGTGAAAATGGATTAAAGACTTGAATATAAGACCTTAAACCATAAAACTCCAGGAAAATATAGTGGGTAAGTTCCGTGACATCAGACTTGGCCATAATATTTTTTTTTGCATTTGATACCAAAAACAAAAGTAAAACTAAACAAGTGGTACTATATGAAACTAAAAAGTTTTCTGTAGGGCAAAAAAAAAAATCATCAACAAAATGAAAAGGTAACCTTCTCAGTGGAAGAAACCCACTCCAGTGTTCTTGCCTGGAGAATCCCAGGGATGGCGGAGCCTGGTGGCTGCCGTCTATGGGGTCACACTGAGTCGGACACGAATGAAGCAACTCAGCAACAGCAGCAGCAGCATATCTGATAAGAGGTTAATATCTAAAATATAAAAGGAATTCATACAACACAATAGCAAAAATAAACAATTTGATTAAAAAATAAGTAGAGGATCTGAATAGACATTTCTATAATAAAGACATACAAGTGGCCAACAGGTGCATTAAAAGGTGTGCAGCATCACTAATCATTAGGGAAATGAAATCAAGCCATTATCAAAACATTAAGAAATAACAAGTGTTGGTAAAGATGTGGAGACAAGGCAAACTCTGTGCACTGTTGGTGAGGAGGCAAACTGGTACAGCCACTACAGAAAACAGTATGGAGCTGCCTCAAAACATTAAAAATAAAACTATCATATGATCCAGCACTTCTACTTCTGGGTATTTATCCAAAGGAAATGCAATGACTGCCTTAAAAAGATATCTGTACCCCATGTTCATCACAGCATTATTTACAATAGCCAGGACATAGAAGCAACCTAAGTGTTCATTAAAGAATGAATGGATAAAGAAAATGTGGTGAATATATACAGTGGGATATTATTCAGTCATAGAAAAGATGGAAATCCTGCCATTCACAACAGCATGGATAAAAATGGAAGGCATTATGTTAAGGGAAATAAGTCAGATTTAGAAAGACAAATACTGTATGACATCACTTACATGTGGAACCTAAAAAAAAAATCAAACTCACAGATAGAATAGATTGGTTCCCATAGGGTAGGGGTGGGTGGGTGTGGTGGTGGTGGTGATGAAATGAGTGAAGGTGGTCCAAAAGGTACAAACTTCCAATTATAAGATGAATAAATTCTTAGAATGAAATGTACAGCATGGTGACTATAGTTAACAATGCTCTATTGTTTATTTGAAAGTTGCAAAGAGAGTAGATCTTAAAGGTTCTCAGTTCAGTTCAGTTCAGTTCAGTCGCTCAGTCGTGCCTGACTCTTTGCAACCTCATGAATCACAGCACGCCAGGCCTCCCTGTCCATCACCAACTCCCGGAGTACACTCAAACTCATGTCCACAGAGTCGGTGATGCCATCCAGCCATCTCATTCTCGGTCATCCCCTTCTCCTCCCGCCCCCAACCTTTCCTAGCATCAGAGTCTTTTCCAGTGAGTCAACTCATCGCATGAGGTGGCCAAAGTATTGCAGTTTCAGCTTTAGCATCAGTCCTTCCAATGAACACCCAGGGTTGATCTCTTTTAGAATGGACTGATTGGATCTCCTTGCAGTACAAGGGACTCTCAAGAGTCTTCTCCAGCACCACAGTTCAAAAGCATCAATTCTTCAGCAATCAGCTTTCTTCACAGTCCAACTCTCACATCCATACATGACCACGGGAAAAACCATAGCCTTGACTAGACGGACCTTGGTTGGCAAAGTAATGTCTCTGCTTTTTAATATACTATCAAGGTTGGTCATAACTTTCCTTCCAAGGAGTAAGCGTCTTTTAATTTCATGGCTGCAATCAGCATCTGCAGTGATTTTGGAGTCCAAAAAATAAAGGTTCTCAAGACAATGGAAAAAATTGTAACTAACTGCCAGCTGAACTTATTGTGGTAATTATTTCAGTGTATACACAACAAATTATTATGTTATATGCCTACAACAAATATAATATCATATGTTAATTATATCAGCTAAAAAATTCCACCCATGGTCACATGAAATTTTAAAAAAATTTTAATGAAAGAAATGCCAAAAAAAGAGAGCCTCAGGGGCTAGAGGAACAATATGAAAAGATTTACGTATATGTATTTGGAGTCCAGGAAGGACAGAAGTGAAAGAATCCGTGTAGGAAAAAAATTATGAAATAATATTGGCTTAAACTTTCCTAAATTTTGTAAAAGACATACATTTTAGACTTAGGAACCTCAGGCAGAACTTCAGGTAGGTAGAATATGAAGAAAATGGTGCCTCTTTATGTCATAGAACAACTGCTGAAAACCAAAGATAGAAAATCTTAAAAGGAGCCAGAGAAAAAAGGCACATCGCATACAGAGGGTCAAACTTCAAATTTCAGGTAACTGTTCATTAGTAAAAAGTGAAATGGCAGCCAGATAATGGAACAGCATCCTTAAAATACTGAAAGAAAAAAAAAATTAAACTGAGAACTCTGTATCAAGTGAAAATATCCTTTAAGAATGAAAATGACCCAAACGCACTATGTTAAGTAAAAGACGCCAGCCCAGAGAGCATGTACTGTATGCACCCATTTAAACAAAATATCCAAAAAAGGCAGATTTATAGAGCCAGAAAGTAGGTTAGTGGTTGCCTGGGGCTGGGGGTAGGAACAAAGATGAACTGCAAATGGACAGGAGGGGTGTTCAGGGGGGCAGGGTAGGGAGGAAATGCTCCCTGACCTGGAGACTTGGCCATCTCCCCAATCTCTCCCTACAATGTGCTTCCAGAGCACCTTGTCCATTTCCCACAGTAACATTCAGTGGGTTCTATAATCATGTTTAATATCAACACAATTCATGAAGACAGGCTCTGGCTCCAAATCATTTTTCCTGGTATCCCCCGAGCCCCACACAGTGCTTGGAGCTCCATACATACTTGATGAATGGAATTAAGTTTCTCATTTCCTATTGCCTTTCCCGGTGGCTCAGTGGTACAGAATCCGCTTTCAACGCAGGAGAGCAAGAGATGTGGGTTCAATCCCCTGGAGAAGGAAATGGCAACCCGCTCCAGTATTCTTGCAGGTAAAATTCCACAGACAGAGAAGCCTGGTGGGGTCCACGGGGTCTCAAAGAGTCGGATACAACTGAGCGACTGAGAAGCAGCAGCAGAGCAAGCAGCAGCATTTCCTATTGATGAGCCCTTTCCACAAACTGTGGGGCCTGGGATTCTCCTCTGTGTGGCCTCTCTCTCTATGGGGTTTCTTTTCCTCCAGGGCCTTTCTCTCAAGCAAGAGAGCCTGGATTTTTTCACCTTGCAGTTGAGTCCTGAGAAAACAAAGGGAGAAGTGGCCAGGCCTCACTTCTACTGCATCCAATTGAGCAAAGCAAGTCACAAGTCCAGTCCAGATTCATAGGACTGGTTTCTGGTTGGGAGGAACAGTGGGTTCATAGGGGTCTGGGAGGAAGTGTGGAGAGCCAGCGAGAATTAGTGCTGGCCTTCTGCTCATACTTCTTGCTAATTCCTTAGAGGTTACTTCCCATCCTTTGCATGAGACAAAGAAAATAATGGTGTGGTTAGAGGTTCACCTGGCCTAGGCCTTAGGATGCTAATATTAACTGAAGGAGGGGCTCCAAGAAGGCTGTTCTGCATTTTTCCCAGTTCAGTTACACCACCAGAGTCCCCATATTTGGGAGTAACAGTGGGGTTTTCTCAAAATTTCCTACACTTAACTTTTCATCACACAAAAATGCTTTTTGTGGAAGAGCAAGCTCTCCATCAACCCAAGCATCTTCCTACCGTTTGGTCCACACTGCTCTGAGCCTGAAAGAGGCCTGCTAATGCTTGCAGAATGCAGTAGAGACTTGCCCTTAGTTCAAGCATTTATATTCTATTCTTTGCTATTTTCACATACTTTTGATGATTTTGTCCAGTTTCACTTTCCCTGATGCTCAGGACTGATTTATGTCCCCCATATCAATGTATTAAAACCCTAACCACTGGGATTTCCCGGTGGTCCAGTGGTTAAGATTTCACCTTTCAATGCAAGGGGTGAAGGTTCAGTCCTTGGTTGGGGAACCAAGATCCCATATACCTCATGGCCAATAACACAAAACATAAAACAGAAGCAATATTGTAATAAATTCAATGAAGACTTAATAAAATGGTCCACCCACACACAAAAAAAATCATTAAAAAAATAAAAACAATCCTAACCCCCAATGGGACTGCATATGGAGATAGGGTCTTTAGGAAGTAATTATGGCTAAATGAGGTCAGAAGTGCCATGCTTAGTTGTTCAGTCATGTCTGACTCTTTGCAACCCATGAACTGTAGCCCACCAGGCTCTTCTGTCCATAGGGATTCTCCAGGCAAGAATACTGGAGTGGGTTGCTGTGCCCTCTTCCAGGAGATCTTCACAACCCAGGGAGCAAAACCAGGTTCTCTATGTTGCAGGTGGATTCTTTACCATCTGAGCCACCAGGGAAACCCAGGTCAGAAGGGTGGGGCCCTAATCCAATAGGACTGGAAGTATTCCTAGAAGAGGAAGTGAAAAAGATCTTTCAGCCTCCCTAGTTTTTAGGGAAAAAATGTCTGCTGGTTAAGCCACCCAGTCTGTGGTATTTTGTTAAGTCAGCTTGAGCAGACTACAACACTGCATCAATGGCTTAAATCTCCTCACAGGGACCCAACGAGACATGTATCACATCTCAGATGAGAAATGAGACCTGTTTTTAACTACTGTAAGTTGACCAAGGTCACCCGCTGAGTGACAGATCAGAACCCAGAATGCTGGTCCCAAGACTCAAGCGTCACCTTTTTGCCTCCAGTGCATCTCCTGGTAACTTGTAGTTTAGGGAAGGAGGTGGAGTCCTGGACTTCTGTGGCTGGAGGCTGGTTGCTCCCAGTCCTGTCCTCTGCTGCATTCTACCCTCTTCTTAGGCACAGGCCATCCCAGAGTACTGACCTTGGGGGGACAGAGAGAAGAGGAATTCTGCTTGGGCTGCACATTCCTTCCCAGCCTTTGGGGAGGGCAACAAAGAAGCCCAATTAGTACAGAGTATGTAAGTGGGTGGGGAGACAGCGGCTTTTGTCTTCCCTTCTGGGGAAGTACACACACAGCTTCTTTCTAGGTCCTGGTCATTCCAAGAGGGCGCTAGGACACCAGCATACACACTCATGTCAGTGATTCAAAAGCCCTGGAACCAAATATTTTTAAAATCCATTTATTTCTTTCTTGGCACATAAAAGTCTAGTTACTTGCTATTTCAAAGTAGGCAGCAGAAGCAAAGAAGCTGGTTTGTGAGCTCTAGTGACAGATTTAATCTCTAGTAAAAACCATCATTGTACAAGACTTTTCAGTATTCAGGACATGTTTATACCAGTTGAGCTTTATGCTCACATCAGGCATGAGTAGGGTGAGTATTTGAATATTATGATCCCCATTTCATAGGTGAGGAAATGAATACATAGGAACTTCATGGGGAATAGATGGAAAAACAGTGGAAACAGTGTCAGACTTCATTTTTTTGGGCTCCAAAATCACTGCAGATGCTGATTGCAGCCATGAAATTAAAAGATGCTTACTCCTTGGAAGGAAAGTTATGACCAACCTAGATAGCATATTAAAAAGCAGAGACATTACTTTGCCAACAAAGGTCTGTCTAGTCAAGGCTATGACTTTTCCAGTGGTCATGTATGGATGTGAGAGTTGGACTGTGAAGAGGGCTGATCACCAACGAATTGATGCTTTTGAAATATGGTGTTGGAGAAGACTCTTGAGAGTCCCTTGGACTGCAAGGAGATCCAGCCAGTCCATCCTAAAGGAGATCAGTCCTGGGTGTTCATTGGAAGGACTGATGCTAAAGCTGAAACTCCAATACTTTGGCCACCTCATGCAAAGGGTTGACTCACTGGAAAAGACTCTGATGCTGGGAGGTATTGGGGGTAGGAGGAGAAGGGGACAACAGAGAATGAGATGACTGGATGGCATCACCAACTCGATGGACATGAGTTTGAGTGAATTGCAGGAGTTGGTGATGGACAAGGAGGCCTTGTGTGCTGCAATTCATGGGGTCGCAAAGAGTCGGACATGACTGAGTGACTGAACTGAACTGAAGAAGCTATTAATAGCCCAAGAAAGCACCAAGAATCCACCCCAGAGCCTCTAATTCAGAGTGCAACACTCTCTCCATCTCAGAAGGCTCTAACATCGAGATGGTCATCACCTGTTTCCTAACAACTTCAAATAGAAATCTCTATTACTTTCCACTAATCATCTTCTTGCTTTATCAAAGCTACCACCTCCTATCTTGTAACTTAATCATCAGTTTAGTCACTCAGTTGTATCCAATTCTTTGCCATTCCATGGACTGCTGCACCCCAGGCTTCCTTGTCCATCACCAACTCCCAGAGCTTTCTCAAACTCATGGCCATCAAGTAGGTAATGCCATCCAACCATCTCATCCTCTGCCATCCCCTTCTCCTCCTGTCTTCAATCTTTCACAGCATCAGGGTCTTTTCCAGTGAGTCAGTTCTTCACATCAGGTGGCCAACGTATTGGAGCTTCAGCTTCAGCATCAGTCCTTCCAATGAACATTCAGGACTGATTTCCTTTAGGATTGACTGGTTTGATCTCCTTGCTATCCAAGGGACTACTCCCAAGACTTCTCCAACACCACAGTTCAAAAGCAGCAGTTCTTCGGCACTGAGATTTCTTTACGGTCCAACTCTAATATCCATACATGACTACTGACAAAACCATAGCTTTGACTAGATGGACCTTTGTCAGCAAAGTGATGTCTCTGCTTTTTAATATGCTATCTAGGTTGGTCATAGCTTTTCTTCCAAGGAGCAGGTATCTTTTAATTTCATGGCTGTAGTCACCATCTGCAGTGATTTTGGAGCCCAAAAAAATAAAGTCTGTCAATATTTCCATTGTTTCCCCATCTATTTGCCATGAAGTGATGGGATCAGATGCCATGATCTTAGTTTTTTTGAATGTTGAGTTTTACACCAGATTTTTCACTCTCCTCTTTCACTTTCATCAAGAGGCTTCTCAAGTCCTCTTTACTTTCTGCCATAAGGGTGGTGTTATGGGGACGACCGAGAATGAGATGGCTGGATGGCATCACCGACTCTGTGGACATGAGTTTGAGTGAACTCCAGGAGTTGGTGATGGATAGGGAGGCCTGGCGTGCTGTGATTCATGGGGTCGCGGAGAGTCGGACACGACTGAGCGACTGAACTGAACTGAACTGATCTGTGTATCTGAGGTTATTGATATTTCTCCTGGCAATGTTGGTTCCAGCTTGGGCTTCATTCAAACTGGCATTTCGCATGATGTACTCTGCCTATAAGTTAAATAAGCAGGATGACAATATACAGCCTTGACCTATTCCTTTCTCAATTTGGAACCAGTTCATTGTTCCATGTCCAGTTTTAACTGTTACTTCTTGACGTGCATACAGATTTCTCAGGAGGCAGGTAAGTTTGTCTAGTATTCCCATCTCTTTAAGAATTTTCCACAGTTTGTTGTGATCCACACAGTCAAAGGCTTTGGCGTAGTCAATAAAGGAAAAGTAATGCCCCCTTTTCAATTGAAGCCAGGATCACACAGCTAATGTTATAAGTGGCCTAGACTCTAGTCCTGCCATTTTTCCATGCAATCCGCACAACCCACCTTCCAATTAACCTCAACAACCCCAAACCTTCATTAAAAACCCTCTCATACCTGAGCGAAGTCGCTCAGTCATGTCTGACTCCTTGTGACCCCATAGACTGTAGCCTACCAGGCTCCTTCGTCCATTGGATTTTCCAGGCAAGAATACTGAAGTGGGTTGCCATTTCCTTCTCCAGGAGATCTTCCCGACCCAGAGACTGAACCCCGCTCTCCCGCATTGTAGGCAGACACTTTACCACCAGGGAAGTCCATTCACACCTAAGCAACTAGAAAAGACCTTTTGTACCCGTCTATATTGTTTGTGACAAGCTAGTCCTTCTCATAAATACGAGGAACAGTAATTCACTAAAATCAGAGTTAACATGTATTGGTGATCACCAGATTCTGTGTCCCCTGTTTCAAATGCTTGACATGTAATAACATTTAAATCTCACTACTTTTGATGTGACCTCCAGAGACCCCTTGGTCCCATAGCAGTTTCACCTTCCTGAAACCCTAAAAGAGTGATGGGCTGTAATGTGAATGATTCACCCTTGTCATGCAGTGCACAGCCTGTACAACTGAGCATGATCACCCTATTGGGCTGTGCCACTGTTACCCTCCTTGCTCAGGTACAGGGCTTACTTTAGGCCTTCTCCCTCACAAATGAGGCTGCTTCCCTTCTTTCCCAGTCTGTGAGCCATCTGCATATTTTATCATTCATTAATAAATATTTTTTAAAAGCCTTATTTCTCTTTTGCAGTTGCTTTCCCAGGAGTCACCATCACAGCAACAAGGGTACACTCCCCGTGGGAAAGAATGAATGAGGAATTTAGGGACTTGAGGAAATAGGAGATTCTAAACAGAGTACACGGCCTCGGATGTGCAGCAGCTCTTGTTCCGTATGTGTGCATGGGTATGAGATGTCCCATGCTTTTAAGGAACACGTAATTACAGTGTGGTTTATCTCATACAATAATTAGGCTGAGCATTAGAGAAGATAAAGGGAGAAGGGCACCAGGAGAAGGACTTCACTATTCATGTGCCATTCAAAACCAATCAACACCAAAGAAAACACTGCCTAGTTCATACCACTGTCTACATTTTACAGAGGAGGAAACGTAACTTCAAAAATGGCTCATCCTTCTAAACCCAGCTCAGAGGTGTGAACTGATACAATCTTTCTGTTTGGCAACAAATAGCAGGAGTCATAATTTCCTTTTGATGCAGTAACATGCTCCTTGCAACTTACTCCAATAAAATAATGAGACTGGCCTAAATATGTAGAGGGAATTTCATTACATTAATCACTGATATTGTTATTAACTATAATTGAGAATGGCAAAAAATAAGGAACATCTTAAATGACCACTGGAGAAATGGCCAAGTAAATTACGGTGGATCCAAATAATAGGATATCATGCAGTCACTAATACTCAGATTTTCAAGATGACTGTGACATGGGAAAATGTTTGTGATACAAGAATCTAAAACTATATAGAGTAAAAAGTTATTTAAAAGTATATGTGTGGATACACACAAAAAACAGTAGAAAGAAATGCACCAAAACATTAGTAGCAGCTGTCACTAGGTGGTAAGACAATAGGGAAATTTTTCTTCTTTATTCATGTGCGTCTTTTTCAAATATTCTATAGTGAATACGTATCACTTTAGCAAGAAGCGTCACCAGTAAAGGTGCCCCAAAGCTCAGGTGCTGCTGACAACAAAGATTAGGGAATTCTTCCTGAAATAGGTAAGAGACATGAGTCTGGATGGATGGAGAAGTGCTTTCTTGTCTCAGACAAAATCCACATGACATTCAGCTTTCCCACCAGCTTTTTTAAAAAATATTTCATTTATTAATTTATTTGGCTACCGCAGGTCTTGGTCGCCACATGTGCTCTCTGGTCTTCACTGCAGCACATGGGATCCTTTCAGTTGCGCATGTAGACTCCTAGTTGTGGCATCCAGCTCCACGACCAGGGATTAAACCCAGGCTCCCTACTTTGGGAGTGTGTCTTAACCACTGGACCACGAAGGAAGTCCCCCACTAGCTTTTGACTAGGAGCACTTCACTGCATGTCCTCACTGACAACACCTAAAACCTAAGAACAACTCGATTTTTTTTTCTGAATCAGTGTTCATGCCTTTCCCTCTCAGCCGGCTTTGTGACACCTCTTCCTTGTCGCTATTGCCAAGTTTACCAATTGACCATCGCCTGCAAACAAATACCCGCTTTTGCCTAATCCCAGATAAGCTGCTTTTTATATTGTTTCAGGGTTCCACATAGGACGTCCAAGGCACCACTGGGAAGGTATGGGCTGGGGACAGCGACACAAGGGCTAGCCTGGGCCTGCTCTCCCCTCCCCCACCCAAGCAGAGCAGCCATTATCCATCTTTGGGTGAATAATGGACTTTGTTTGCAAAAGGGACCTGAGAGTGATTGGAGGCTACATACTGGTCTAGATCATTAATAGATCAGTAAACACTCCAGTAATTAAACTATTCCTGTAAAACTAAATCACAGTACAGAACATAAGGATGGTTCTTTTCAAGGCTGCACGTAAACCTCATTGATTCTCATTCACTGGACAATTACAGCAAGGCCTACCTTTTCTAAAGGCTTATTGGGGAAAGTGTGTGTGGGGTAGGAGGGATGGGTGTGTGCGCGCATGCTCAGTCGTCAGTCATGTCTGATCCTTTGGGACCTCATGGACTGTAGCCCGCTAGGTTCCTCTGTCTGTGGAATTTTCCAAGCAAGAATACTGGAGTGGGCTGCCATTTCCTCCTCTGGGGGATCCTCCCAACCCAGGGGTTGAATCCACACCTTCCACGTCTCCTGTGCTAGCAGGTGGATTCTTTACCACTGTGCCACCTGGGAAGCCCACAGGGGACGGGAGCTAAGTGAAACAAGGGGAAGGGTGGAGAGGGCCAGGAAGGAGAGAGGAGGAAAGAAGGAGGGGACAGGAGGGAAGTCAGGGGCCTGGGAGAGCTTCTTCAAACACTAATGCCAAAGAGCACTTTTAAGAAGGCCCATAATTTTTATTTGCAATCTCTCAAAAAGCCAGGACTCTGACCTCTCTGCCTTTGTAGGTGCTATTTCCTCTGCCTAGAAAGTCCTTTCTGCACTGGGTCAGCCAGTAAACTGCTCAGACCTCACCGGGCTCAGATCCTACCCCCCACCCCCATCCCCAAACCCCTGGGAGCCAGCTCCCTGTGCAAACCCCAGCGGAAATGGTCACAGTTGCAAGTTAGCTGGATGACCCTCTGCTTGTTCTCCATGCTAGACTGAAGTCTCCTTGAGAACACAAGTCTTCCTTGTCGTCTCCGCACTCCAAGCCCAGATCCAGGCCTGATACCTGGCCATACAGCTTTCTTGCAGAGTCAGACAGTCCTATGTTTGAGTCTGGGCTCAGTTACTTAGGTGCAGGACCTTAGAATGTCGCTTAACCCCCCAGAGCCTCAGTTCCATTACCTATAAAATGGGTATAATGCTGCCCATCAGAGGGTGGTTGGAGGGATTGACTGGCCTCCTTACCTTTATTTATCTCCATGGCATTCATCACCATCTGATAAATTATATATTATCTTGTTTCTTTATTGGCTGTCTTCCCTCATAAGAAGGCAGGGATGTCGTGCAACAGGAACTGGCACCTGGTAGGTGCTCCATACATGTTGTTGCATGAATGAATGGGTTGAATATATACATGGGCAGCCCCTCAAGTAATGCCTGACCCTGTGACTGTACTCACAAGGGAGAGAGAGAGTGTTCTAGCCAATGACCCTTCAGCTCCCCCAACACAGGCTGTCACCAGAAGAGTGAGGAGGAAGTTGGTGGAGCAATTAGAAGTGACCCACGTAAAATCAGAAGCCTGCACGCCATCAGTGGGAAGGCAAAGTGGTATGACTGCTAAGGCAAACAGTATGTAGTTTCCTCAAAAAAATTAAAAATAAAACTACCACATGGTCCAGTGATTCTACTTCTGGATATCTATCCTAAAGAATTGAAAACAGGATCTCAAAGAGATATACCCATACTCACATTCATTGCAGCATTATTCACAATAGCCAAGAGGTAGAAAGAACCTACATGTCCATCCGTGGATGAATAGATAAGCAAAATGCGATATAGACATACAGTGAACTACTATTTAGCCTGAAAAAAAGAAAACCCTCCCCTATGTGGCAACATGGGTGAACCTTGAGGACAGCATGCTAAGAGGCAATAAGCCAGTCACAGAAGGATAAATACTGCATGATTCCACTTATACGAGATATCTAAAACAATCAGATTCATAGACTCAAAGAATGGAATGTTGGTTGCCAGAAACCTGGGAGCGGGGAACAGGGAGTTGTGGTTCAATAGGTACAAAGCTTCAGCTAAGATGAGTAAGCTCCAGGGATCTGCGGCAGAACACTGTATCTAGAGTCAACAATACTCCATAGTATACCAAAAAAATGTTAAAGGGTAGAGCTCATGTTAAGTGTTCTTACCACATTGAAATAAAATTTTAAGTGATCCCCGAATAAGAACACTTACAAATCAATAATAAAAAGAAAAATAAAGCTTAAAATGGGCAAAAATAAAAAAAGAAGAGCAATAACAGGAGTTGCTCTAAAGAAAAAAAAAGTGATTCCCACAGGAATAGGGCTTCCCTCGTGGTTCAATTAGTAGAGAATCCACCTGTAATACAAGAGACTGCCTGCAATGCAGGAGATCCCTGGGTCGGGAAGATCCCCTAGAGAAGGGAATGGCAACCCACTCTAGGATTCTTATCTGGAGAATCCCATGGACAGAAGAGTCCACGGGGTCACAAAGAGTCGGACATGGCTTCGTGACTAAACCACAGGAATAGCATTCTCCAGACTCACAGTTCTTCAGCCACTCCCATCCAGCCGGTCTGTGTGTCTCAGAAATACTATTGGGCTATATGGTTCTCCTGGCAGTTGTGTTGACTAGAAGTGCCGGGGAAAACAGGCAGCTCCATCCAGACAGCAGTTCTGAAGAGGGAGTCCTCATAACAGGTGAACCTGCCTGGCCCAACCCAACCATCTGGCAAGACTGCTGAGACCCAGGAGGGGCAGAAGTCCCAAGTTGTAAAGCTGGTGAAAAAGAATGAGAAGGGGGGGCAAGTGAATGCAAGGGGGTGATCTCTACCCAAAACTCACCCTGTCCGCATAACGCCCTCCTTGAGATCACACTCCCTTTTCATAAAGCTCTTTCCACTTCACAGAATTCCTCTACATCCCAGACCTCTCACCCCACTGTACATAGCAGGAAAGAATGCTTTGAATTCTTTCAAGTGCACTCTGGACTCTGATAAAGGCAGCTGGTATGTTCTGGAGCTCAGAGGGTTCTCTGGAGGTCAGGGCACCCACTGGGTGGGCATAGACCGTGCCCCCACTGGACTGGGGGACTCCTCAAGGCCCCTCATTGATGCTCCATCAGGCCTGCAATCCACAGATGCTCACAAAGGTCTCTGGAAGGAACTGCCTTCAAAAGAGCTAATTCTTAACCACACCAGGGACTGACTCTCCTTAGAAGAATTCCTAACTCACATTTTGAAACAATCCAAAGAGCTTTACCAACTTGACGGACTTTTGCCTTTCAACCATTTCTAAAACGTGACCTCTACTTAAAAGATATAGAATGACCTTCCCTGGGGAATCCTAGGAATGGACCATAGGCTCTGAAGGCATTTCTGGGAGGTAATTAAGGCAGTGACTCTCCACCTTGTCCACCATTGGACCAACTAGGAAGACTAAAAAAAAAAAAAAAAACAGATCCAAAATCTTACTCCCAGAGACTCTGGTGTAAGAAGTCCGGGGCACAGTGTGATGGAGGTATTTTTATTCCCCAGGTGATTCTAATGTGTAGCCAAGTTGGGGAACCTCTGCTTAGCACTGGGACTGTAAACACACAAGCTGGGTACCCCACTCCGTGGTGTTAGATGGCTACATGAATGTTATGAATTTTGTAAATTTGCATAGCCCTCATTGTAGAAGCTGATCAAGAATAGATGACTTGCCCAAGATCTCAGAGCTAAAAGTGCCAGCTAAGGCTCCTTCACGGGTATTTGTTGAGCACCTGTGCCCTGGTCAATCTCCTAATCCCCAACCAGGATCCCAGCCACAGTACCAGAGTTTACATCCAGTGCACCCAGGCAGTCCAGTCTGTGCAACAGTTTTATCTGACATTCACAGGCTTTTATAAAAGTCTGAATTCATTGGCTCATAAAAAGATTTTACATTAAAACTCTGGATTTGGGGCCACCACTATGCAGCACTCACACAAGGCAGAGCTCACCTGTTGCTGGCTTGCTGGTCCCCTCCTTGGACGCCCCCACCCTTCAGGCTCTCTGAAGGCTACCCTCTCCCCATCCTGCATGGCCATTGATTTGACATGTCTGTTCATGTCACATCCACTTTTGTGACCCCTGCTTTATATCATGAATAGAGGTGACGCTTCACAAAATGGGGAGATATCTTAGATATCTCATGATTTCAGGAAAAATCAGTCTTTGCTTTTACCTAAAGAAATGGGAATGAGACCCAATACACAGAAATTCAGATTATAATGACAGAAGGAAAATACCACAATGACAGAGTGTTTTATCATTCTCAAACTACTTTCATGCACCTTAACTTACTTGAGTTAGAAAAATCCTTCCCTCTCTGTCTCCATCTAACTCTATTGCTTAACCACATCCTGAAAACGGTCTGGATGTAAATCCAGATCAGTGGCCACTAGACAGTCAAAACAGAAACCCATGAACATAGGAAGCATTGGTCCTATTGCTTTTTAGAATAATCCTCAGAGATGCAGAATTAAAAGAGAAAACGTGATTCCAAAATATAATAAGGATATCAAGGGGCAGCATGTAATCTCGCACATACAGATAGAAACTATGAAACACATCCATATACATTCAACCAAAGTCAGAAGGAAATTTGAGGGATCCACATAATTTTAGATTTGTTAATTAGCCTCTTTCAAAAATGTTGCCTTTATCTTCCTAAT
The DNA here is from genome assembly GCF_049115385.1 of Moschus berezovskii. Taxonomy (NCBI): domain Eukaryota; kingdom Metazoa; phylum Chordata; class Mammalia; order Artiodactyla; family Moschidae; genus Moschus; species Moschus berezovskii. The sequence continues at coordinate 16,387,872 of NC_142463.1, forward strand.
TTTTAAAAAAATGACTCAAGCCTGAGTGCCAGTGGGAATCTATGCCCATATTTTACATGTTTTCCATGTAAAATGGAATAACAATGTTATCTGTTGTGCAGAAATGTTGAGAGAACTGAAAGAGTTAATGCATACACAATGCTGAGAAGAGCTCTGGGACAGAGTAAAGGACTCAATTAATTTCTGCAATTATTATTATTATTCAGGTATCTACGGCAATGTAGCTCTCCCTTTTCTCCTTCCTTTGCCCAAAAGAAGCTGATCAAATGGGTCTGTGGAATGCCCATGACTTCTGTCCATTAAGTAAAGGAGAACACGTTCAGATGTGGCACACTTTGGGCAAAGTTCTTGTTGAACCCACAGATTTAAACATTTAAGTGACTACAGTGTCTATTACAGAAGAAGCATTTGTGTACAATTCACTGGTTGGAAGAGCTACATGGAGATACTTGTTTCTCTGTCTACTTTTCTTTCTCCCCACAAAGGCCTATAAACTCCAGGATGGGAAATGTGCCTAATTCCTTTCTGCACCTTCAGTGTCCAGCCCCATAGTTGGAAGTCAGTAAACATCGCCAATGGTGAGATACAGAAACGAATATTCAGACAAGGCAGATATAGACCCAGATAAAGATTATTTTGGTTTGTGGGACAGTCTTGCCAGCAATAAGTCTCGGCGCCTGAGTGATAGGCTGTGACACTGCTCAGATGCCCCTTTGAGATAAAGGTACTCATTCTTCCAGATGCCACAGGTGTTGCCAGCTGACAGCTCACAGGTGAATCCCTCCCTAGGAGCTGCCTTCACCAAAGGGAACTGCATTACCTAAAATGCCCCATCACAACCCTCCCCAATCCAGTGACCAGTCAGTTGCACAGGAACAAAGCCTGGCCCCTGGGCCTCCACGTGGACCAACTCTGTGAAGTTCCGTTTCAGCTCCAGAAGGAACTGTATAGAATTGACCTTTGTTGCAACTGCATCACAGTCTAACTTTTCCCTTGGCCTAACCCTGCTCCCTCACTCCCAGCAAGCCTTCTGCACACAGATCTCCATCTCCAAGTCTGTTTCCTGGGGAGCGTGGCCTGTGACAGTTGGTACCAGGGTTGAGAGCTAGGAGGTGGGAGCAGGTTGGCTCTTCCGGGAAGTTTCTCATCCCCATACTCACACGACTGACTGCCTCACTTTATTCATGGCTCATCTCAGATGCACCACCTCTGAAAGACTTCTCTAACATCCTGTCCAATGCTTCCCCACCTATATCAATTGTTAGCACATTATCCCACTTTATCTCCTCTACAGTCATCACGTCTGAAATTGCCTTGTTCTTACTCTTTGCTTTCTTACTTGATCATGGTCTTTCCCCTGCTCTCCTGCCAGATGTAAGCTCCAGAGGACAGAACCTTGCTAGGCTGCTCACCAGTACATGCCCAGCTTCTAAGCTACACCCAGTGCAAAGTAACCTCTTAATAAATATTTGCTGCATGAATGAATGAGAAGATGTGTACACATTCACAGTGGAGAGCACTGGGCTGAGAGTGAGGAGCCCTTACCTCTAGCTCTGTTTCTGCCATTAACCACCTGTGTGATTTCAGGCAAGTGCCTTGACCTCTCTGAAACCCAACAGTCTACAGTCTAATCCGTAGAATGAGCTGGCCGAATGTGGTAATCACTAGGGGTTCTGGCAGCTCTAGCATGCTATAATTTTATATGATTATGCAACTTGGAATTACTCTGTCTATAAACTACATGGGAATCATAGAATATTTTAGCTGGAAAGGAGCTTCCCAGAGCATTTCACCATATCCGATGACTATGTGCTTTCAAATGCCAATTTCATGATTTTATAAGTGCTAGAGAAACTTCCATGGGAGACCCTGCATTAAACAATATACTTAACATACGGGTCATCAAAGCATTAAACACCAGGAAATAACTATTTTCCTCTTTCCATAAACACCAGGAAAAGTGTGAAGTCTCTGTCTCAAGTCCTATGAGGTAATGGCAAAAAGAAAACAGTGCAGGAGGCTGCCTGAGTGCCAGTGGGAATCTGTGCTCACAGGAGGACCTAGGAGCAGCGCCTGGCCTGGAGCAAGCCCTCAAGGGATGTTGGCTCTGAAAGCAAACAACAGTCATTTTGAGGCAGGGACTCTTATCAGGCATCCTGGAGTTACAGAGACTGAAGCACGATCATCCATGTCATATAACCTATAAGCAGCGGAGTCAGGGTTTGAACCTGGACAGTCTGGTCCAGAGCTTTGCCATTTAGCCCCAGAACAATGCTATCAGCCACAGGAGGCTTATTCTCTTTTTTTAAAGATGGGCGTTCTGGCCCAGAGATAAGTCACCACCTGACTCTCAACTAGGGGTAATGGATCTGTTCTAGAGACAACTTTCTCAAACCTTTATGTGCACATGAATCAGCTGAGTGATCTTCTCAAAAGGAAGGTTCCGATTCAGAAGATCTGGGGACAGAGACATGCATTCCTAACTGCTTTCAGGTGCCCCTCATGCCACTGCCCCCAGACTTCGAGTAGCAAAGGTATAGAAGAAGGAACTCCTTCTAAAAGTCAGAGACTAGCTACAGGCCCAGCTCGGGCAAACCCTGGTGATGAGACCATAGCCAGGAAGCACCTCTCCTCTCTGGGACTCAGAATCCTTGCCTGCAACGTAGAGATGAACTCACCTTTGCACCCACAGCCCAAGATGCTCCTGGTGACCAAAGCATAAGGTGTGTGTGTGTGTGTGTGTGTGTGTATAAACACATCATAAACCAGAAAGCTCATAAGAATAAGCTAGGGGCAAGAATGTGCTTGTTCACTACTCTCTAGTCCCTAGGACACAGGTCCTTGAGGGGGTCACCAGCAGAGTGCCTGGCACATAGTAGGTAATGGCAAGCCACTCCAGTACTCTTGCCTAGAAAATCCCATGGACGGAGGAGCCTGGTAGGCTGCAGTCCGTGGGGTCGCTAAGGGTCGGACACAACTGAGCGACTTCGCTTTCACTTTTCACTTTCACTTTTCACTTTCACACATGGGAGAAGGAAATGGCAACCCACTCCAGTGTTCTTGCCTGGAGAATCCCGGGGACGGGGGAGCCTGGTGGGCTTCCGTCTAGGGGGTCACACAGAGTCGGACACGACTGAAGCGACTTAGCAGTGTTCAATCAAAGAGCCAAGCACTTTAAGAGATTATCTAATTTAATCTCCCCAACCATCTTTGATGCCCATTTTACAGATAAGGAAACAGACATTACTGACCACACCCCAAACCATCCATGCCATCAAATGTTGAACCCTGGATTCAAACTGAGGTCTGCCTGGTTCCTATACCAAGGCTGTTTACACCCTTACTCCTATTACTCCTTTAGCTGAGAGGCTTGGCTGAGCTCTCCCAATGGACCCAGATTTTACTTCTGCACCTAAGTCAGTCAGATTTTACTTCTGCCGTCTAAGTCACTTGGGCACTTAGAACAAATGAGGACCCTTACTAAACGGTAGGCTCTGGCCTGGGGACAGATCCTACAAACACAAGTTGAGGCTTTTCATTTTAGGGATTGGAGAAGGCACAGAACAATTATCTGGTTAAAATAAACTCTTTAAGTATTCTGCAATGAGAAACTAAGTCAAAGACTTCTTATTATCAGGGACCCCAAAAGCCAGTGTCCAGACTGTGAGAGTTTAACAAGTTAAAAGGTTAAAAGGAGCAAATGCTTGAAACAGTTGTTCTTTTTTTTTTTTTTTGACTGATAATGTTTCATTGCCTCTTTACTATTTTTTTTTAATTTATTTTATTGGAGGCAAATTACCTTACATTAATATATTGGTTGGTTTTGCCATACATTGACATGAATCTGCCCCAGAAACAGTTGTTCTTAAAGTGGGGTCCATCAGGATCTCCCAATGGCCCCACTGTCCACAATATTTGTCCTTGACACTGACATAAAGCTCTGGCCCTGGCAGGAAATGTTGAGGTCACTGAGTCCAGCTTCCCACACAAGACAATGCCACAAGGGAAGCCTGGTTTTTGAGGCCAATCGTCCGCTAACCAAATATATTTGAGGCCCAGCGGCTTAAGGGAGGAAGAAAGTAATAAGAGAGGATGACATTATCCTTATTTTGTGTGTGTGTGAAAGTGAAAGTTATTCAGTCATGTCCGACTCTTTGTGACCCCAAAGACTGTAGCCCACCAGGCTCGTCCGTCTATGGAAATCTCCAGGCAAGAATACTGGAATGGGCATCCATTCCCATCCTTATCTCAGAGGCAGGGAATGGATGCTCGGAGAAGCTAAGGAGTTCAGTCCAAAGCTCAAAGGAATGAATGGTAGAGATGAGACTTGAATCCAGGGCCACATGACTCCAAAGCCTATGTCCTTTCCTCTGTCTCCCTCTATCTGTAAAAGAGCAATAGAACCCCAGAGCCCAGGAAAGAGCTGGGTGGGGCTCTAGAGGCTCCCCCAAACACTGCAGGCTTCAAGTATAATGGGGACCAGTACCTCACCTGCAGCCACAGTGAAAAGGTGCTTCCGCTTTCATGACTCCTGCTGGTGGCCCCCAGCGCCTATGGACAACGACTAAACACAAGCTGGCGACAGAGAGAAGTTCAAGACCTGATGAACCCTCAAAGGAAATCACTTCAGAGGAGATGCTGCTGAACCCACTCGGCGTGGGAGCCTCCAGCACATGAACCAGTGGGGCAGTAAGCCCCACATGGGGACACGACATCAGGAGCGGGAAGCAGTGCTCTCACCCCAGAAAGAACCCTGATCGCAGGGGTCTGCTGTCCTCTGTGTCAGAGGTATGGCCAGCAGCAATCACAGAGAAAGAAAGATCAAGAGGCTGGAAGGTCATGAGACCAGCTGATCCTGTTCCTCTGGGCCTGTGCCTGGACCTTACATAGAGTGAAAGGTGAAGGTTGCTCAGTTGTGCCAGCTCTTTGCGACACCATGGACGGTAGGGAACCCACCAGGCTTCTCTGTCCATGGAATTCTCCAGGCCAGAATACTGGAGTGGATAGCCATTCCCTTCTTCATGCGATCTTCCCAACCCAGGGATCAAACCTAAGTCTCCCACACTGCTGACAGATTCTTTATCATCTGAGCCACCAGGGAAGCCCAAGAATACTGGAATGGGTAGCCTATCCCTTCTCCAGGGGCTCTTCTGGATCCAGGAATCCATCCAGGGTCTCCTGCATTGCAGGCAGATTATTTACCAGCTGAGCCACCAGGGGAGCCCTAGGACCCTACATAACGCGTCCCCTCATTTAACCCTTCTCACAAATGGGTCAGAAGAGCCTGAAGCCATGGAGGATGGGCTGAGTAGTGGCCATCTGGGAGCCCTGTCAGCCTTCTGATATTATCAGAACCTCTCTTGTTCTACCTAGAACCAACTGCTCCTTGTTCAGCTCTCGGCAGAGATGGGGACTCTTCACCAACACCCCCACTGGCCTGCTGTGAGTTGACAGCTCCCTGCCCCCTTCCCCGGGGGGCCTCGTCACTACCACTGTTCTGTGGGTTCTGTCTGGCTGATCCTTACCCCTTTACCCTATAAAATACAGAGAACGAAATGCAGCTTTCATCAACACCTAGTGTATTCATCCTCTGGCACAACAAGTGCTCAGTAAATGCTGGCTCAATGACAGCAACAGCGTGAAGAGTCTGACTCAGGAGAACACTGGGGAAGAAACAGTTCTCCAGTCTTAACAGCACAAGATAATGATGCTGGAGCTCCTTCACAAAGCCAGGCTAGAATTCTACTGGGGGCGTGCACTGATCCATTAAGTAGTTACTGATCATCTACTATGAGCAGGCACTATGTGGAGATTTGGCAACCTACAAAACAGACACGAGTCCTCGTCTTCACAGCACTTACATTCTAGTGGAAGAGACAGACAAAGATGTTATATAGTGTCGGGTAGTGACGAATGCTCTGAAAAAATAATAAAGGGAGGTAATAAAGGTAATAAAGCGACACTGTGGCTCAGAGAGTGAAGAATCCATCTGTAATGCAGGAACCCAGGGTTCAGTCCCTGGGTTGGGAAGATCCCCTGGAGGAGGGCATGGCAACCCACTCTAGTGTTCTTGCCTGGAGAATCCCCATGGACAGGAACCTGGCAGGCTTCAGTCCATGGGGTCGCAAAGAGTCAGACATGACTGAGTGACTATGCACACATGAGAATAAAGAGTTTTAAGGAATGCTATTTGAGATGGGATGGCCAGAGAACGTATTCCAGGCAGTGAGAATAGCAAGTACAAAGGCCCTGAGGTGGGAATGCTCTTGGAACCAGAAAGCAGTGATAAAAGTTGAAGGGCTGGGAAGTGAAGCTGGGGCAGCATGCAGGATTATACTTTCCCTGGTAAGATCTCTGGATTTTACTCTAAGCACCATGGGAGATACTAGAGAACTCTGAGCATAGCACTGATATTATTCGATCCACATGGTTTGGGGACCAGAATAACTGATCTCCCATGTGAGCTCCAAGGACATCTAGAGACATTAGAGGAACCCTTGTACAGAAAGCAATTTGTTTTGAAAATAAATTGTCACAGTCTGCTTAGGCTGTCATAACAAAACAAAACAGACTGGTGGCTTAAACAACAGAAATTAATTTTTCACGGTTCTGGATGTTGGAAGGTCCAAGTTCAAGGTGCCAGCCAATTTTGTTTCTGGTGAGAGCAGATGGTGACCTTCTCACAGTGTCCTCACACGGCCTTTCCTCAGTGCACACACTCCAGGGGGTGAGAGAGAGATAAAGCAACCTCTCTGGTATTTCTTAAGGATGCTAATCCTATCAGATCAGGGCCCCACCCTTAGGACCTCAGTTCAGTTCAGTTCAGTCGCTCAGTCATGTCCAACTCTCTGCGACCCCATGAATCACAGCACGCCAGGCCTCCCTGTCCATCACCAACTCCCGGAGTTCACTCAAACTCATGTCCACAGAGTCGGTGATGCCATCCAGCCATCTCATTCTCTGTCGTCCCCTTCTCCTCCCGCCCTCAACCTTTCCTAGCATCAGAGTCTTTTCCAGTGAGTCAACTCGTCGCATGAGGTGGCCAAAGTATTGCAGTTTCAGCTTTAGCATCAGTCCTTCCAATGAATACCCAGGATTGATCTCCTTTAGAATGGACTGGTTGGATCTCCTTGCAGTCCAAGGGACTCTCAAGAGTCTTCTCCAACACCACAGTTCAAAAGCATCAATTCTTCGGCGATCAGCTTTCTTCACAGTCCAACTTTCGCATCCATACATGACCACGGGAAAAACCATAGCCTTGACTAGACGGACCTTTGTTGGTAATGTCTCTGCTTTTTAATATACTATCAAGGTTGGTCATAACTTTCCTTCCAAGGAGTAAGCATCTTTTAATTTCAAGGCTGCAATCAGCATCTGCAGTGATTTTGGAGCCCCAAAAAATAAAGTCTACAATTACCTCCTAAAGATCCTCTACTTCCCTGGTGGCTCAGATGGTAAAGCATCCATCTACAATGCGGGAGACCCGTGTTCAAGCCCTGGGTTGGGAAGATCCCCTGGAGAAGGAAATGGCAATCCACTCCAGTACTATTGCGTGGAAAATCCCATGGACAGAGGAGCCTGGTAGGCTACAGTCTATGGGGTCTCAAAGAGTCGGACATGACTGAGTGACTTCACTTTACTTCACCTCCTAAAGATCCTATTTCCAATACAGTCACAATGGAAGTTGAGGAGTACACAATTCAGCCCATGGCAACTGTACTCCTAAAGAACTAAAGGAAAAAAATCCTTTCTGCTCCTTCATGGTTAGCTTCAGAAGGGCTGATGGAGAAAATCAATGCTAAAGTCAGAGTCAGCCAAATACAGAGAGAAAGGAGGCAGATCTCTGCAGTAACCCTAGGGCGGCAGTTCTCTACCTTGGGGTGGTTCTAATTCAGAAGCACAGACGGGGCCCAGGGAAAGTACATGTTAACAAGCATCCTCAAAGGACTGATAGATGGTGGATGACTACAACTCTCCCTGGGCCACACTAAGAAGCAGCACCAAAAATAAAGCTTATTCCAAGTCCCTAGAGTATGCAAATAAATGGTGATTTTGTGTCCCTCATACTTTCAACAAAAATGCTTTACCCTAACCTGCCATGTTAACTCCTTCTCATCCACCTGACACTTGTCTCCCTAGATTGTATGATGTTTGTACATAGGAAAATCCATGAACCAGTGAGTCTACAAACACTGGTGCCTGCATGTCCTCACAGGGCCACAGCTGGACCTTGGCACCTATGCTGCCATGTTTCATGTACCATAATCCTCTCTCCAGGACTAGGCCAAGAATATGTGAAGAAGCCATAGACAATGACCTTCAGGAGAAATTCAAGGACTCCAGCTGCCTGAGCCCTCTGCCCTGCAGACATGCCCTATGGTACACCGGCCAATCCATGTAGATGCTCCCAGGAGCCACCATGTAGAGATGCACTGACCTGGAGAGCTGCTGACGGCCCTAGGTGATGAGGAACACGCTGCAATTCTCCTTGATGCTCAAGGGGCCGCTGCCAGGATGTTTCAGTAAACCTCACCATCGTTACAATTAACCCCATCAGCAAGACAGTCTGAGTGTGTTCTCTGCTCTCTGCAGCAAGAATGAGCCTAAGAACCAAGACCAGTGAAATTGGTGGCATAGATTCCCACACCACTGCAAACTTACTGAGTCTCAGCTGATCCTCACCTTCCTCCTGTGCTGTGCCCTGATGGCAACTCGTAAGACCCAGAAGAATATGACCAGGTCTCTGGGGTCAGCTGTGGTAGGATGTGACTGACATATCTAGGAGGTCACCCTGGCTTCTTTCGTTTCCACTCCACCCATGTTCAGACTACCAGGAAAGCCCTGATGGCCTTACTTCCAAAGTATCCTCAAACTGACACCTCTTTCCATTTCCACTGCCAAAGCCCTATTACACAATCACCATCTTGCCTGGACTACTCCAGGAGCATAGCATGTTCTCCTGTTTTCTACTCTTGCTCCTCTGAAATCCATCCCCATGTGGCAGATCATGTCCCTCATCTACTTAGAAACTTCCAGGGACCTCCCAATACTAACTCCTTAGCCCAGCCTGGAAAATCCCATGGATGGAGGAGCCTGGTGGGCTGCAGTCCATGGGGTCGCTAGGGGTCGGATACGACTGAGCGACTTCACTTTCACTTTTCATTTTCACACGTTGGAGAAGGAAATGGCAACCGACTCCAGTGTTCTTGCCTGGAGAATCCCAGGGACGGGGGAGCCTGGTGGGCTTCCGTCTATGGGGTCACACAGAGTCGGACACGACTGAAGTGACTTAGCAGCAGCAGCAGCAGCAGCAGCCCAGCCTTCAAGAACCTCAGGATGTCACCCTTGCCCATCCCTTTGACCTCTTCATTCAGGTCTTCCCTCAAATGTCTCCTCCTCCGAGGAGCCTGCCCTGACCACTCTAGCTAAAGCAGTCCCTCAGTCACCTAGTCACACTTTGCTTTTCCATCTTCCTCAAAGCACCTGTCAGCAGCTGACAAACCAGATTCACTTTTTCTGTGTTTAGTGCCTATCTCTCATTCTACAATATAAGAATTACAGAGAGGCATGCTGGTTTTCTTATTGCTGAGTCACCGGCCCTGGAACAGGGCCTGATGCCTCAGAAGGTACGCAGTGAGGGTTTGTTACCTGCCTTACTGGTATTGACCAAACATCCCACCACCTCTGGGGGTTATGAGTAGCCTTCATCACTCTGTCTTATTCACTTCTTTGGGTCATGACAGCTTCCACTTGGGTGGCTCTGCAGTGCACAAACCAAGCCCTAATGCCTCTGGTACAGACAAGTGAAGACACTTTGGCTGCAGAACAAAATGACCAGGTTTTGCTTCCAGGGCATGAAAGGCATCAGGATTCTGCTCCTCTGACACAGATGGCCCCCATGAACTCCTTGCTTTCTTTGTTTCCGGATTTATATACATTAAAAAAAATAATTTTTATTGGCATATAATTGATTTACAATATTGTGTTAGTTTCAGGTGTACAACAAAGTGAATCATTTACACATATACATACACCCACTCTTTTTTAGATTCTTTTCCCATGTATGTCATCACAGAGTATCGAATAGATAAACTTGTTGAGATCATCATAGATTCACAGGGAGCTTAAAGAAATAACACGAAGAGATCCCACATCCGCTTCACCCAGTTTCCCCCAAGTGGTAACATCCTGCAAAACTATGTCATAATATCTCAGTATCTGGACATTGTCATCAATACTGCATGATATAGAGACTTTCTGTCACCGCACAATCACTCAGGTGGCCCTTTCAGAACACAGCCACTGCCCTCTCTGACTCTGACAACCACTGAAGGTCCCTTTTTCTATAATTTTGTCATTTCACTCCTGGTGTTCTTACCACACTTTCAGACCCCATGTCATTGCTGCTGGATACTGGCTGTCTCACATCCGCTTGTGGTCAGCCTCAGGTCTGGAACCCTCTTCCTCTTGAGTCACACTGTCCAGTCTTCACCCTTAAATGGCACTCTGATTTTTTTTAGCAACTTCTTTCTACTGTATTCATGGTATTTCACATGTATCTCCATCTTCCTGGGTGGACAATATATATCAGTATAAAAAGCAGGAGCTTTGAATACTGTCTCCACTTCTTCCAGCATCAGTTTCCTCAGCTGTACAATGGGGTCAGTAATACCAACCTCCTTGAACCATGGAGATTAAATGACATAAGGAAGGAACTTCCCATTACCTAACACACCATGGGTATTTAATGCCTGGTAGCTGGGAGGAGCAACTGTATGTAATTTACAAATTACACTTACAAATCTCAGCCAGTCTGCAAAATAAAAATAGCAACTAAACAAAATGCCATTTCCTGATGGGATTAAAGTCAGAAAGGATCGTCCTGGTGCAGAATTCCTACAGTTTACACACTGTAGCTGAAAACTGGGCTAAGTTATCTTCTCTCAAACAGGGTATCCAAGATTCTGGAAAGGAATGGATTATTAGAAATCTACCGATAAATAACATTCATCACACAACTTGCTGTGTGCCCTTGTTAAGTTTCTCTACTTTTCTGAACCTCCACTTCTTGGTCTGCCACAGGGGAAGTCAGCCTTGACCTGTGGTTTCCTCAACCTGAGATTCAGAGTCCTACAAGGTACTACAAGGGAGGGTCCTACAAGGGACTCTGACCTCCTCCTCCCCTCACCCACCAACCCAAAGCGGCCTTCTATTACTGATCCTATGTATTAGTTCTGTGGAGTTTTCCTCTATTTTTTTTCTTTTCTCTTTTTTTAATTTTAGTTTTTTAAACCTATTATTATTTTTTTCTACATTTATCCCTTTGTTTGCCTTTCCTACTGTCCTTTTCTCCTTGCAGTTAATCTTTAACACATATAAATCTCCTTTATCTACCTCTATTTAACTCGGCATATCCATTCTTTCTTTCTTTTCTTTCTCTCCTTTCCACTCAACATATCTGCTAGCTTTATTTTCATTGCTTTATTCCCCAATTGGCACCTTGATTTAGTTTTGTTTTCCAGTTTGTTCTTTAATTAGTTTTATTCAGGTAGATATAATTTTTGGTTTGCTTTGTTCGCCAGGTCAATCTATTGTATGTAATTTTTGTTGGACTGTTTTGATTTTGCTTATGAGTGTATATGTATATGTGTATATTCAGTCACACTTTCTATTGTTGTTATAAACCTCTGCCTCTACACTGGGCCTTAGAAGTTCTGTGAGGTTTTCCTTTTTCCCCCTTTTTACTTTCTTCTTCTGTTTTTTTCTCTTTTTATATTTTTAATTTTTTAAACCTATTATATTTTTCTATACTTATTCCTTCGTTTGCCTTTCCTCCTGTTCTTTTCTCCTTGCAGTTAATCTTTAATGAATATAAATCTTCTTCATCTACCTCTATTTAACTTTCCATATCTGTTCTTTCTTTCTTTTTTTTCTTTCCTTTCCTCTCAACATATTTGTTAGTTTTGTTTTCATTGCTCTTTTCCCCACTTGGCACCTTGCCTTAGTTTTGTTTTCCAGTTTGTGCTTAAGTTAGCTTTGTTCTTAACTGGTAAATATAATTTTTTATTTCCTTTGTTTTCCAGATCAATCTACTGTATTTTACTTTTGTTGGAGTGTTTTTACTTTGCTCATGGGTGTATATGTATATGTGTATATGCCATTAGTTTAATTATTATTTGCCTGATTTTGTAACTGCCTTTGGCCTGGGGTTCATCTTTGGTTTCTTGTTTTGGGATATTTGTTTTACTCTCCCTCAATGCCATAACAAATCACTTGTGGAATCTTCATTGCTGACCAGAGATCAAACCCTGAGCCTTTGGAGTGGGAGCACTGACTCCAAGACCCTAGACTGCCAGAGAACTAACCTTAGGGAGTATCAACTAGTGAGAACTCACACAAAGGAAACCACTTGAATACAAGACCTGGCATCACCCAACCACCAACAGCACCCTGTGCAGGACACCTCATCAAAACAACAAACAAAACAAAAATACAAAACCATTCATCAGCAGATAGAAGTACCACCTCACTCAACTTTGCCCATCAGAGGGAAAACAAACAAAAGCTCAGCACAAATCTCACTCTATACAAAGCTCACACAAAGCACTGGACCAACCTTAGGAGGGCAGAAACCAAAAGGAAGAAAGAATTCAACCTTCAAGGAAAGAATTCAACTTTTCTTGAAGCCTGGGAAAAGGAGACCTCAAACACAATAACTTAAAAAAAAAAAAAGCAGAGAAATACTACACAAATGAAGGAACAAACTAGAAACACATAAGTCCAAATAAATATAGAGGAAATGGAAAAATTACCTGAAAAAGAATTCAGAATAATGACAGTAAAAATGATCAAAAACCTTGAAGACAAAATGGAGGAAATGCAAGAATCAATTAACAAAGACCTAGAAGAATTAAAGAATAAGCATACAAACAACACAATTACTGAATTAAAAATACTCTAGAAGGAATCAATAACAGAATATCTGAAGTAGAAGAACGAATCAGTGAGCTGGAAGATAAAATGATGGAAATAACTTCTGAAGAGCATAATAAAGTAAAAGAATGAAAAGAGTTTAGGACAGTCTCAGAGATCTCTGGGACCATATAAAATGCACCAATATTTGAATTATAGGGATCCCAGAAGAAGAGGAAAAAAAAGGGCATAATAAAGTAAAAGAATGAAAAGAGTTTAGGACAGTCTCAGAGATCTCTGGGACCATATAAAATGCACCAATATTTGAATTATAGGGATCCCAGAAGAAGAGAAAAGGGTATAAGAAATTTTTTGAAGCGATTATAGTTGAAAATTTCCACAACATGGAAAAGGAAATAGCCAATCAAGTCCAAGAGGCACAAAGAGTGCCATACAGGATAAACCCAAGGAGAAACGCACCAAGACACATACTAATCAAACTAACAAAGACTAAACACAAAGAAAGAATATTAAAAGCAGCAAGGGAGAAGCAACAAGTAACACACACGGGAAACCCCATATGTTTAACAGCTGATCTTTCAGCAGAAACTCTGCAGCCAGAAGGGAATAGCAGGATATATTTAAAGTACTGAAAGGGAAAAAAATCTACAACCAAGATTACTGTACCCAGCAAGGATCTTATTCAAAATTAAAGGAGAAATAAAAAGCTTTTCAGATAAGCAAAAGTTAAGAGAATTCAGCACCACCAAACCAGCTTTACAACAAATGTTAAACAGACGTCTTATATAGTCAACAAATACAACAGAAGAAAAAGATCTACAAAATCAACCCCAAACATTTAGAAAATGGCAATAGGAACATATATATCAATAATTACTTTAAATGTAAATGGATTAAATGTTCCAACCAAAAGACACAGACTGGCTGAATGGATACAAAAACAAGACCCACAGATATGCTGTCTACAAGAAACCCACTTCAGACCTAAAGACACATATAGACTGAAAGTGAGAGGATGGGAAAATATACTCCATGCAAATGGGAAGTAAAAGAAAACTGGAGTAGCAATTCTCATATCAGGCAAAATAGACCTTAAAATAAAGGAGTTAACAAGAGATAAGAAAGGACACTACATAATGATCAAGGGATCAATCCAAGAGGAAGACATAACAATTGTAAATATTAGAACACCAACATAGAAGCACAAACTCTAACAGACATACAAGGAGAAATTGACAGTAACACAATAATAGCAGGAGACTTTAACACCTCATTCACACCAATGGACAGATCAATCAAAACAGAAAATTAATAAGGAAACAGAAGCCTAAAATGATACATTAGATGAGACGGATCTCATTGATATCTTTGGGACATTCCATCCAAATGCAGAATAACTTCTCTTCAAGTGCACATGGGACATTCTCCAGGACAGACCACATCTTGGGTCACAAATCAAACCTCAGTAAATTTAAGAAAACTAAAATCATATCAAGCATCTTCTCGGACCACAACACTATGAGACTAGATATCAACTACAAGAAAAAAACTGTGAGAAACACAAACACATGGAGATTAAACACTGTGTTTCTAAATAACCAACAGGCCACTGAAGAAATCAAAAGGGAAATCAGAACATTTCTAGAAACAAATGACAATGAAAACACGACAACTCAAAACCTATGGGATGCAACAAAAGCAGTTCTAAGAGGGAAGTTTATGGCAATACAATCCTACCTCAAGAAACAAGAAGAACATTGAATAGACAACCTAACTTTACACCTAAAACAACTGGAAAAAGAAGAACAAAGAAACCCCAAAATTAGTAGAAGGAAAGAAATCATAAATATCCAAGCAGAAATAAATTAAAAAGAAATGAAAGAAACAATAGTAAAGATTAATAAAACTAAAAGCTGATTCTTTGAGAAGATAAACAAAATTGACAAACCCTTAGCCAGACTCATCAAGAAAAAGAGAAGAATCAAATCAACAAAATTAGAAATGAAAAAGGAGAGGTTACAACAGACAATGCAGAAATAGAAAGGCTATTATGAACAACTATATGGCAGTAAAATAGATAACCTGGAAGAAATGGACAGATTCTTACAAAAGTTCAATCTTCCAAGTCTGAACCAGGAAGAAATAGAAATTAAGAACAACCCAATTACAATCACTGAAATTGAAGCTGTGATCAAAAATCTCCCAAGAAACAGAAGCCCAGGACCAGATGGCTTCACAGGAGAAATCTATCAAACATTTAGAGAAGAGCTAATGCCTATCCTTCTAAAACTATTTTAAAAAACTGCAGAGGAAGGAACACTTCCAAACTCATTCTACGAGGCCACCGTCACCCTGATACCAAAACCAGACAAAGACAACACACACACACACACAAACTACAGGCCAATGTCACTGATGAACACAGATGCAAAAATCCTCAACAAAATCTTAGCAAACAGAACTCAGCAACACATCAAAACCTCATACACCGTGACCAAGCTGGGTTTATGCCCGGGATGCAAGGATTCTTCAATATATGCAAATCAATCAATGTGATACACCATATTAACAAATTGAGAGATAAAAATCATGTGGTAATCTCAATAGATGCAGAAAAAGCCTTTGACAAAATTCAGCACCCATTTATGACTAAAACTCTTCAAAAAACGGGCATAGAAGAAACCTACCTCAACATAGTAAAGGCCACATATGATAAGCCTACAGCAAACATTATTCTCAGTGGTGAAAAACTGAAAGCATTCCCTCTAAGATCAGGAACAAGACAAGGGTGTCCGCTTTCACCAATATTGCTCAACATAGTTCTGGAAGCCCTAGCTACAGCAATCAGAGAAGAAAAAGAAAGGAATCCAGATCGGAAAAGAAAAGTGAAGTTCTGTCTGCAGATGACATGATTCTGTACATAGAAAACCCTAAAGATAGTATCACAAAATTACTAGAGCTAATCAGTGACGTTATGCAAAGTAGCAAGATACAAAATCAATACATAGAAATAACTTGCATTTCTATACACTAACAATGAAAAATCAGAAAGAGCAATTAAGGAATCAATCCCATTTACCATTACAATGAAAAGAATTAAATCTCTAGGAATAAACTTACCTAAGGAGAAGAAAAAAACTGTATACAGAAAATTATAAGACACTAATGAAAGAAATCAAAGATGAAATAAGCAGATGGAGAGATAGTCCATGTTCCTGGGCAGGAAGAATCAATATTATGAAAATGACTATACTACCAAATGCAATCTACAGATTTAATGCGAGCCCTATCAAATTACCAATGGCATTTTTCACAGAACTAGAACAAAAAATTTCACAATTCATATGGAAACACAAAAGACCCCTAATAGCCTTTTCTTGAGAAAGAAGAATGGAGCTGGAGGAAGCAGCCTTCCTGACTTCATGTTATACTACAAAGCTACAGTCATCAAGACAGCATGGTACTGACACACAAAACAGAAATATAGACCAATGGAACAAGATAGAAAGCCCAGAAATAAACCCATGCACTTATGGGTACCTTATTTTTTTCAAAGGAGGCAAGAATACCCAATGGGGCAAAGACAGCCTCTTCAAAAAATGGTGCTGGGAAAACTAGACAGCTACATGTAAGAAAATGAAATTAGAACACTTCCCAACACCATACACAAAGATAACCTCAAAATGGATTAAAGACCTAAATGTAAGACCAGAAACTATAAAACTCTTAGAGGAAAACATAGGCAGAACACTCCATGATATAAATCAAAGCAAGATCCTCTATGACCCACCTCCTAGAGTAACAGAAATAAAAACAAAAGTAAACAAGTGGGACCTGATTAAACTTAAAAGCTTTTGCACAGCAAAGGAAACTATAAGCAAGGTGAAAAGACAACCCTCAGAATGGGAGAAAATAATAGCAAATGAAACAACTGACAAAGAATTAATTTCTAAAATATACAAGCATCTCATACAACTCAATACCAGAAAAACAAACAACCCAATAAAAATTTGGAAAAAAGAACTTAACAGACATTTCTCCAAAGAAGACATACAGATGGCTAACAAACACATGAAAAGATGCTCAACATCGCTCATTAGTAAAGAAATGCAAATCAAAACTACAGTGAGATATCACCTCACACTGGTCAGAATGGCCCTCATCAAAAAGTCTACAAACAATAATTGCTGGAAAGGGTTTGGAAAAAAGAGAACACTCCTGCACTGTTGGTGGAAATGTAAATTGATATAGCTACTATGGAAGACGGTATGGAGATTCCTTAAAAATCTAGGAATAAAACCACCATATGACCCAGCAATCTCACTCCTGAGCATATACCCTGAGGAAGCCAAAATTGAAAGAAACACATGAATCCCACCGTTCACTGCAGGACTATTTACAATAGCTAGAACATGGAAGCAACCAAGATGTCCATCGACAGATGAATGGATAAAGAAGTTGTGGTATATATACACAATGGAATATTTAGTTCAGTTCAGTTCAGTCACTCAGTCGTGTCTGACTTTTTGCGACCGCATGGACTGCAGAACGCCAGGCCCCCCTATCCATCACCAACTCCCAGGGTTTACCCAAACTCATGTCTATTGAGTCGGTGATGCCATCCAACCATCTCATCCTCTGTCGTCCCCTTCTACTCCTGTCTTCAATTATCCCCAGCAACAGGGTCTTTTCAAATGAGTCAGCTCTTCGCATCAGGAGGCCAAAGTATTGGAGTTTCAGCATCAACATCAGTCTTTCCGATGAACACCCAGGACTGATCTCCTTTAGGATGGACTGGCTGGATCTCCTTGCAGTCCAAGGGACTCTCAAAAGTCTTCTCCAACACCACAGTCCAAAAGCATCATTTCTTCTGCACTCAGCTTTCCTTATAGTCCAACTCTCACATCCATACATGACTACTGGAAAAACCATAGCCTTGAGTAGTTGGACCTTTGTTGGCAAAGTAATCTCTGCTTTTTAATATGCTGTCTAGGTTGGCCATAACTTTCCTTCCAAGGAGTGTATCTTTTAATTTCTTGGCTGCAGTCACCATCTGCTGGGATTTTGGAGCCCCCAAAAAAACAAAGTCTGCCACTGTTTCCACTGTTTCCCCATCTATTTGCCATGAAGTGATGGGACCAGATGCCATGATCTTAGTTTTCTGAATGTTGAGCTTTAAGCCAACTTTTTCACTCTCCTCTTTCACTTTCATCAAAAGGCTCCTTAGTTCTTCCTCACTTTCTGCCATAAGGGTGGTGTCATCTGCATTACTCAGCCATAAAAAGGAACACATTTGAGTCAGTTCTAATGAGGTGGATGAACCTAGAACCTATTATACAGAGCGTAGTGAGTCAGAAAGAGAAAGATAGATATTGTTTTCTAACGCACATATACGGAACCTAGAAAAATGGTACTGAATAATTTATTTACAGGGCAGCAATGGAGAAACAGACATAAAGAACAGACTTATGGACATGGGGACAGGGAGGAGAAGGTGAGATGTATGGAAAGAGTAACATGGAAACTTACATTACCATATGTAAAATAGATAACCAAGGGGAATTTGCTGTATGGCTCAGAAAACTCAAACAGGGGCTCTGTATCAACCTGGAGGGGTGGGATGGGGAGGGAGATGGGAGGGAGTTTCAAAAGGGAGGGGATACATGTATAGCTATGGCTGATTCATGCTGAGGTTTGACAGAAAACAGCGAAATTCTGTAAAGCAATTATCCTTTCATAAAAAATAAATTAATTTTTTAAAAAAGGAAAAAATCCATTACTTTAGTACAATTAATTTGAAAATTGTATATATTTTGTCATAATTTTATTCATATTGTACATACTTAAAGTTTCTTTGTGATTTCATTTAATGTTTCATCATAAATATTATAGATTTTCCTATAGAATAACTGTAGTTATGGCTTTACAATACATCATTGTGTTGATGTCACATTATTAACTCAGTCTGTAATGCTGGATTCTAATTTTTTCCATCATTCATAATATCAAAATAAACATTTCTTTACTTAAAAAAAAAAAAAAAAGAGTCCAGGAGAGTTTTCCTTTGAAGAAGCTCTGGTGGTTTAAGAACTTTTGAGAGCACATCCTGATAATTGCTGAAGTTTCTCTACCTGGGCTTCCCTGGTAGCTCAGACAGTAAAGAAATCTTCCAGCAATGCAGAGGACCTGGATTCAATCCCTGGGTTGGGAAGAGCCCCTTCTATTCCCTAGAAGGGAATAGCTACCCATGCCAGTATTCTTGCCTGGAGAATTCCATGGACAGAGGAGCCTAGCAGGCTACAGTGCAAAGAGTTAGACATGACTGACTAACACTAACACTGCTTCTAGCTCTAGAGGCATGTGATCCTGAGGACTTGCTCTTGTGAACAAGCACAGGGTTCTCTGAAGAAGAAACAGGTCTCAGCTTCACCACCAAGTCCTCCAGGAGGACTTCTCTGACTCTGCAGATAAACGTAGGGTCACCTGTGGCCACATGCATGGCAATAACTTGCCCACTGCAGCATTCTAGGGGTAGAACTAAGGAATCTCAAGGTCCAGAGCCTGAGCACCTCAACAGCAAGGTGATGGGTGCTCTGCGTGTGTGAATACCCGTGAGGGGCTGACCCAGCCTCGACTAATGGGCATCACTGGGGGTGAGAGGACCCCACGTGAATTGTAGCATGGCTTACTTTGTGACACAGTCACTGCGGAAGACTTTGTGTGACATCCTTTCCTAATCCAGGAGGGCAAAGAAGTAACAATCCATCTTGCTCAGCTTTGTAAACACTTGGTAATCACCATCAACGCAAATGACTGCCCAAGTCTGTTAGAGTAGCCACTTCTCATTTTTGATTATTTTAAATTAAATTTAAATTAAATACAATTTAAAATCCAGTTCCCCAGTTGCATTAGGCCTATTTCAATTGTGGCTACCAGGTAGACAGTTATAGAACACTTCCGTCATCACCCAAAGTTCATCTGGACAGTGCTGCCTGAGCTCAGCCTTCACCAAATTTCCGCCTATGAGTCCGTCACCAGCATGGTTCCCACGTCTTTCCCACTTGTTCCTAAAGGGCTTGGGCTGGGGTGAATGGCGCCCCTCTAAATTCACGTTCACCCAAACCATGACCTTATTCTGGAAGAGGGTCTTTGTAGATGCAACCAGTTAAAATGAGGTCACAGTGGATTAGAACAGGGCCCAAATCCAAGAGGACTTATAAGAAGAAGAGACACAGAGCAGAAGGCCATGTGATGACAGAGGCAGAAACTGGAGGACTTATCTACAAGGAAAGCCGAGCATTGCCTGCAGCCACCAGAAGCTAGGAAGAGACTATGCTTTTCCTGATACCCTTGACCTTGGACTTTCAGCCTCCAGAACTGTGAGAGAATAAACTCCTTGTTTAAAGCCACCCAGTTTGCAGTAATTTATTATAGCAGCCACAGGAAGCTAACACAGGACTCTCCCTGGAGACCTCCACATTCTCATACAACTCTCCCTCTCCAGACATCTCAGACCACTGGCTCCTTCGGATATTAACCTCTAGACATGACACCCACAGAGTCAAACATTTCCTCAACCACGCCAGCCAGCCAGTCACTGCACAAGGTGAGGAAGCCTGGCACTGGAGGGGCATGGGCTGGTAGACTGGCAGGGGCTGCCCACGAAGGAGCCAGGATACTCCTGTAGAGCCTGCAAATCCCACACACTCACTCTTTTCCATTCTAAAACAATATCACAAGGTTCCCAGAAAGCAAAAAGCCCCAGGCGATCCAGTTGGTGGTTAAACAGTGGAGCCTGATAGCTTACTTTATTAACTTGCTAAATCAAAGGGCTGTTATAGTCTCTGTCCGGTAATAAACCTCAGGAAGGAGCTGAATCACCCACCTATTAGCGTGGGGTTGGTGTGGTTAATGGATGTGACCTGGCCGGGCTTAGGCCGGACCACAACAAAGCAGGCCTGCATTTCCACCTACGAACCCTCCACCTGCCGCAGCCCCCTGCCTGTGGATGAAGGCTGCAGCAGACTCTGTTTGCCTTGGCTTGCTTTTTAAATACACCCAGAATTATCGCTCTCAAATACACTCCCACCCAACTCTTCCACGACCCCAAAGAAACACAAAGAAACCAAACATCCAGAAATCCAGGGTTTATTTAATTCATCCTTTAAGGAAGCAGCCAGTCCTAACTTTTTACAACACATTGTAAACAGGTGCAAGGCCCCCAGAGCCCATGCTGGGCAGCATGGGTAAGCCGAGCCCTGATCCAGCATCACCCTCTGATCACACAGGGCCAGGAAACACCCCTGGCTCTTTCTGCCCCTCACCCTCCCTTCCTGTGGCTATTCTCTGGAGCGCTTTTCCCCACTGCTTTAAAATGGAAAAGAAAGGCTCCGCTCTGAACAGACGGGCCTGGTACCACTGTTTTCCTTCCTGGAGCTTACTAGTCCTGCTGCTCTGGACAGGTGATTAAACGCTTGGTGTCTCAGACTCTTCCCATTTAAATGATGACTCCGATGGGACCTTCCTTCTAGGAATACCTAGGAAGGTAAGTAACTAAAGTGCCTAAGTTTGCTACATCATAAATGCTCCATTAATGTTGCTTGTTAATGATTTTGATGAATAATGTGCCCAGCATACAGTAAGTACTCAGCAAAAACAATAATTACTGTTATTATTTCTAAAGTAACATCTAGCAAAACCAGGCTCCAAGTGCAATAAAAACTCATTATAAAAAGCTCATTATAAAAGATTCAACTCAACAGCCATCTAAATTACATCCCTAAAAACGTTCCAAGAATACCCCCAAAAAGACTGAGACTGAATCCCCCACTCATGTTAAAAGCAGGACCCACAAAGATCCACAGGGTCCCAGGGAGCCAGGTTTGGCAGATCGCTCCCTACCGTCCCATCACCGGCCCCTCATACAGGCCATCTGATTTATTACCACGCTAGGACTGAGTTCTTCGACCAGGAGCTCAGCTCCATCACGCTCCATTACTCTCAGTCTCGTTTGCAGGCAGCCTCTGGGGCTTCATCCTCTTCCATCAGGAAGTCTTGGTGGGAAGAGTTCCATGCGCCCCTGTGATAATGTAATTCTCCATTCCCAAGGCTCAGGCCCACTGAGGATCCTGAAGAAGCAACCCAGCATGAGTTCATTCTTCCAAAGAGCAAAGAGAGAAAAAAGAGAAGCATTCACTCTTGTCCTCTACTGAGAGGGTAACGTTCCTTTGCATTTGCTTCTGAGGTCTGCTAACTGGATGGGGATTTTGGCACCATCCTTCTTGCCAGAGCATCAAGAAGGTATTAAGGCCAGTAACCTCTCCTTCACCTGCAATAGGAACTACAGCTGGGATCTGTGCGCCGGGCGTTGATCGTGGGTGGTGACCTCAGACCCGATCTCTGTGGCTCTCCAGAATGGGACTTAGGCGCGAGAAAGTTAAGGCTTTTCTTACACTGGAAAACGATTCACCCTGGAAATTGTTGCTATGAGAACAGGAAGGAGGGATATGTGCATTCAGCTACAAAGTCAGTACTCCATTCTCACTCACAAAGCACCTCGACTTCCTCCCAGACCAAAGAGCTGGTGAAATACTAAGAGTGGGCACACGCACGACACAGCAAGTCCCAAATTTCATGGCATATGTGCCTTTCCAGATGACTGCATGGATACACTCCATAACACATTGTTAAAGTGATAATTAGCGATAGACTTGTTATGAATATTCCAAATAAAATTTCTCTCCACGACAGTTGATAGAGACAAAGGGCCTCACAGGAAATGCAAGGAGTGACAGAGGGATCTTTGTATCTATGTGTGTGTGTGTGTGTGCATACACACATATATATCTTAAACAGGCACTGGGAAAATAGCATAAATCCGAAGTTCAACAAATCAAACAATCTCGGAATCCATCCTCAATGAACGGCACGTGGGTATGTACATTTCTCACACAATGCTGAGGGAACACAGTCCTCCCTCTTTACAAAAATCCAGGTGGCACTAGTAAAGAACCCACCTGCCAATGGGTTTACTAGTGGTAAAGACCCACCTGCCAATAAGAAATGCGGGTTCAATCCCTGGGTCGGGAAGATCCCCTGGAGGAGGGCATAGCAACCCACTCTAATATCCTTAATTAGAGAATCCCATGGACAGAGGAGCCTGGTGGGCTACAGTTCATAGGGTCACAAAGAGTCGGACACACCCGAACAGACTTGGCACACACACAAGAGAAGAGAAACTGGGTTTTGGAAGCCACTCTTCTGTGGCCCTGTTTAACAGAAGCCAAGGATGCTAGTAAAGATGGGTAGTTTAAGAAAAGCTACAGGTAGCACCGAGGAATAAGCAAGGAAGGAATACAACCAAGGTGACTCACATTTTAAGAGTGAAAGAGAACAGGCTCCTATTCATGTTCAACATTTTTCCTCTTAAGTGAGGAGGAAAGACTGCTCCTTAAGATTGCTAAAGACGCCAGCTCTGCCCCCACAACCTTTAACACACATCCCCACTTTGAAATTCACAGCGATTTTGCTCCACACAGAACAACGGTGATGTCAATGACACACTCCCCCTCCTCCCCACTGCCTAATTCAGCAGCACAGACGAAAGACTCCAGGCATCCAAACTGATGAGATGAGACGGGGAGGGGACCTCTGAGGTCAGAAAGAACAAAAGGAGGAGCCCCGGACCCTGCCTCAGTCACGGCCACTGCAGACGGAGAACCAGTGCAGCTCAGGGGCACGGGGAAGACCAACCCTTCAAGGGCGCAGAGGAAACAAGGAGAGGAATGCAATTTGCAGTGTTGCCGTATCTCCCCTGTTATCATCAGGGATTCTGGACTTGCTCAGATGGAATATTCTATTTTAAGGGTGAAGTTGAGCTCTTCTAGTCCAAGATGGAAAATCGGGTGGCAGCACACATTAGCACATGTACAGTCCTCCACACGCAGAAGCCCCCACTGCCTCTCCTGCAGCATCACTAGACATCACCCAACACCACTGCCTATCTTAACTGGTTACAGAGTCTGAGGACAGCCCCAAAGCCATCTAAGTATGCCCCCTTCAATTTCTAAATGAGGAAACCAAGGATCAGAGAGATAGAGAAGTGTGTCCCAAAGGCTTTAAACTATGTGGCAGGATCTCTTTATATAACCTAGGACCCTGGGAGTCTTAACCTTGCTTTTTCTACTACAGTGATGCTACTCCCCTTCTTTCTTTATTTGGACTAAATTCACACCCAAACCGCAGAATTATCTTGAAAGGAATAAAATTAAACTTTAGGATCAAAATTTAGATAAAGGAAAAGCTAACATTCAGTATACAATAATCTCAGCACTGCAGACAGAACCCACCAGCCTGACCCTTGCTTCTTCGGGACCTGAGGGAACCCAGCATCAGGGCAGAGGTCCCCAGGAACGCCTGGGAGTGGATGCTGCTGACAACCGCCAGGACTCACTCTTCTGCCTCGGGGCCTTTGCACTGCCTCTTCCCTCTACAGGTGCTCCTTCCCTGGATATCCACAGGGCTCACTCTCTTGCCTCCTTCAAGTCTGTAGTCAAACGCTGCCTTCTCAAACCCACCCTGACCACTCACTTTTAAACTGTTCCCTGTACTCCCAATCTTCTGAACTCTACTTAATTTTTTCCATAGTAATTTCACATTCTAACCAGGCTATACAATTAATGTATTTATTATGTTTATCATCTACCACCTTCCATTTTTAATAAATATGCATGAGGAAAAGGAATTTTGTCTTTTGGTTCACTCCTGATTCTCCTGGGTCTAGAATAGTATCTGGCATATAATAGATGCTCAATAAATACTGGTTGAATAAATGAAAGAATGCTTACTCTTTCCCTCTGCTTCTTGTCCCTTCTCTTTCTCCTTTAGCAACAACCACCTACTCCCCTCACACTCTCTCTCTCTCACACACACACTCACACACACACTCACACACATAACCCAGTCCGCCCCTTTCCTTCTTTGCCAGCTGTATCTCAGGCCTGCCACTAAGAGCCACAGGATAGTTTAGACTAAACTTACAACAGTCAGTAAACAAACTGATATTACCAAGTCCTCCATTAGAAATTCATATTTTATATGCATATATGGTTTTTTCCCATTGACTCAGTGGTAAGGAATCTGCCTGTAATGCAGGAAATGTGGGTTTGATCCCTGGGTTGGGAAGATCCCCCTGGAGGAGTAAATGGCAACCCACTCCAGCATCCTTGCCAAGAAAATCCCATGGACAGAACAGCCTGGCAGGCTACAGTCCATAAAGTCACAAAGAGTCAGACATATCTGAGCAACTGAGCACCCACACACACATGGTTTTGTATGCATGAAAAAACTCTATAAGGATATGTAAGAAACTGATACTCTTGGGTCTCTCCAGGAACCTAGGTGGCTGGGGCATAGGCTTTTCATTCTCTATACTTCTGTACTATTTGAACTTTAAACTACATGAATATAATTAACTTTTAAACATGCTAAATTAAAATAATAAAAAATTTTTTAAAAAAACCTCACATATTCCTCCACTCTTATCCTCAATATCATCTTAATACACATTTTTCTGGGTGAAGCTGACCCGAACGCCACCAGCCATGGGTTAGGATGGTGAGACAGGGTGGAAAGTGATCCTTTTCTCTAGTTCCCTTATTTTCTTAAATGAGATTGTTACTTTCATAATGAAATATTTGAAAAAGTTTTCATCAACAGAAGGATATGAATTAATGCAAACTTCTCTGCATACATAAAACATTGAGACTCTGTTTCAATTCATGAATCCCTTTACCTTTAATTTTGTTTCCCCCCATTTGGATTTCACATTGAACAGATTTCTGAATAAGTTGTCTAAGATGGTGCCAGAGTCTCTGGAGGTGCAGATGAAGAACAGACAATGCCTTCATGGAGGTTTCACCCAGCGCAGACAATCACAAGCAAGCAAGACTCAAAGGACACCCTTGAAAAGGACAGCTGTCATGAATAGGCCAGTGGATTATGTGCAATTTTCATGTTTTCCCTTTGGGATTTTCAAATTGTTCTAAATGTTCTGCCCTGAGATGTACAACTGAACTTACAACTTTTCTCCCTTACTATACTGTGGAGTGAAAGTGTTAGTCCCTCAGTTGTATCCAACTCTTTGCAGGTACCATGGACAGTAGCCCACCAGGCTCCTCTATCCATGGACGTCTCCAGGCAAGAATACTGGAGAGGGTTGCCATGTCCTTCTTCAGGGGATCTTCCTGACCCAAGGACTGAACCCACATCTCCCACACTGCAAGCAGATTCTTCACCATTTAAGCTTCCCCGGGAAGAGTGTACTGTGGAGTAAATATATGTTATTCATCACTGACCTTCTCTAGGCTGTGATCTGAGATGAAAAATAACAACCAAAGTTACTTCTAATTAAAAAAAGAAAAGAACAACTACCCTGGATTAAGAAAGACACTAAACGGTGAGAGTCAGAGTTAAGAGAGGAACTTGGAAACAAGGCCTCTAGGTTGTGACCTTCCTGAGAATGTTTAATTCATCTTTGTGTTCTCAGACTCCAGCTAGGCACTTTGTAACAGTGGCTACTCCATAAGTGGATAATGAATGAATGAATGACTATCTCTCAGCATCCAGTGAGGAATCACAAGATATGCCCCAGTGCCTAACCTAAAGAGCCAACGACTACTCTCTGTTTCACCATCTGTTTACTTTAGCCATCATTCATGGGTGAGTTCTGTTCTGGGCAAGGGAAAGGAGGCCAGAGCTACCCAAGCACGGATATGTGACATCATCTAAGAAAGAGTGTGTGCAGCCTTTCAGTGGCCCAGCCATTAACGTAACTGGATGCCAAGCAGTTAATGCTGGTTTCACGCTTGGAAGTCTTAGTAACTTTCACTAACTGTCCTTTGATCTCCTTCTGGGCATTCACCTCAAGGAAATCACTATATATGGATTAAACCAGAACCATGTTCATTAAAGAACATTTTAAAATAGAGAAAAGCTGGAAATAAGCTAAACATGGAACCATATAAGATTAAGTAAATAACTGATAGGATAACTCTGTAATTGAGTACTCTGACATTACAATTGCTGTAGACTCATGTAACTCACAGCCCAGAAACTGGCGGTGTGCATTCTTTGAGCTGCATCTACCTGGTTTTATTCCCTTATACCAAATGGCTTAACAGTCTCATTTTTTTGTAAATTACATTTTGGCCTACATTTTCTCTTCTGTAATTAAAGGCATTACTTAATCATTAAAAAAAGTTCATTGACATAGAAAAGCTGTTCACAATAAGACATTAAATGACAATATATGTTATTAAAGAATATATGTGGTATGATATCACAATATGAGAAATCATATTGATATATGATATACATTAATATACATGATACTATACGTCTAGAGAGGGATCTAGAAGGCTCAATGGTTGTCTTTGGGGTAAATAGGATCTGGGCCTGGTTTTTCCTCCTTTCATTTGTCTTACATTTCTTTTTTTTTTTGTCTTACATTTCTGATGCCTTCATAATAAGCATGTGCTGCTTTGTAATGATGAAAAATAACAACCAAAGTTACTTCTAACTGATAAAAGAAAAGTTGCATGCAGCAATTATTTGTAGTGGATACAAAAACTCAAGAAATGTTTTTTTAGAAAACATTGAAACTTTTAGGTTATAAAGACTTTGAAAAAGAAAAGAGAAATTTGGTCTCTGACTCTCAAAAACAATCAGCTGGTGTCAGATTTCATTCTGGGTTCTTTTAATATATATGGAAATTATTTCCTCAGTCAGTAATGTCTTCATAATCAGATTCCAAAACTTTCACTTTTTACCTTATGAGGCTCATTATAACTCAGGGTTTCATTTTTTTTTAAATTTTATATTGTACTATATTTTATTTACAGTGTTGTGTTTGATTCAGGTGTATAGCAAAGTGATATAGTTATATATATATATGAATTAACAAAAGCAATTCCCGTCTTTTGATGGGGAGCTCGTGGTTTATAATATAAATGGCATTATTTTGAGAGAGGGATAACTTAGGTATGGCATTGGGTTTTTTTTCTTTTTGCAGCTTGAGGCAGTTGTAAAATAACTTAATGTAGCTTTTTGCAACTATGTATTCTATAGTATTTTTTTCATTTGGTGAAATTTTAACTGTTAATGTTTATGGCATTGTGCTTTGTACCATTTATTAAATAAAAATCATTAAAAAAAATTTAAAACTAAAAAAAAAAAAGAAAAGAACAACTACCCTGGATTAAGAAAGACACTAAACGGTGAGAGTTAAGAGAAACATGGAAATAAGAGCCAGCCTCGCTGAGGCTGCCTTCTCCCAGAGATAAAGCCCTGCTCCAGTCACCTCCAAATTTACAAAGATATCAGTTCCACCAGACCACACTTGCACTCACACCTCAAGTCAAAGCACATCTACCACACATGTGGTCCTCACCAGGAGTGGCAGGATCACTACTGAGTCTTCCTTGGGACAGAGTTGGGGAGGGGAGAAAGGTACCAGGGAGCTGACAGGAGACACGTTGCCCGTAACAGGCAGCATCTGTCAGAAAGGGACCCCTGTTCACAAATAAAACAACTGTGACATGCACATGGCAACTTCTGAGAAACAGGAATGTCCAGACGTGCTTCTAGCCTAAAATAACCCAGTTTCAGGTAAGAAGTGGAGAAGGTAATGGCAACCCACTCCAGTACTCTTGCCTGGAAATCCCATGGACGGAGGAGCCTGGTGGGCTGCAGTCCATAGGGTCACTAGGAGTCAGACATGACTGAGCGGCTTCACTTTCACTTTTCACTTTCATGCATCGGAGAAGGAAATGGCAACCCACTCCAGTGTTCTTGCCTGGAGAATCCCAGGGACGGGGGAGCCTCGTGGGCTGCCGTCTATGGGGTCACACAGAGTCGGACACAACTGAAGTGACAGCAGCAGGTAAGAAAACAGTTCAATCCAGAATGTGGAGGGAGGGGAAAAAATTAACATTTTCTCATAGAGATGGTTAACCAGAACTACCACAGCTGAAGCAGGAACCACATGCTTCAAGGTAGATAGGAGATCAAAGTCCATAAGGAAGGGCATCCATGTAGGGTGGAACTCAGTGGTGGAGGGAAGATCTCTTCTCATAATATCCATCCACACAACTGGTTGTAAGTCAATAGATGGTTTTCTCAGGGTTATTCTGAATGCTTCTGGACTCCTGTTGCTTCTTCAGCTTCTCTGGCCTTTGTTCCAGCTTTTGTGGTTGCAAAGTGAGTATGTGACCTCCATTCGGTGGGTCCTGGGTAGACAGCCAGGGAACTGTTATGGGTGGCCCTTGGTCATGGCTGGCATCTGTGAACAGGGAGAGTGCTTATCACGATGGGACTCTACCATTCTCCCATTTCCATCATGTCAATGATGCACAGGTGCAGGATGAGGAGGATGGAGTGGGCAGTGGGCAGGGTACAGCAGGAGCCTGGGGAGGGAGCCAGGCAGGAGGTTAACAAGGGTGTCAGAGCTGCCAGGATGGCAGGAGGAAGGAAGGACCCCAGGATGGAATGACATGGTCAGAGGTGAAAGAATTCAGGAAGAGGGGCAGAAGGCAGGAGGATCAGGAAGAGGGGCAGAAGGCAGGAGGAGAGAGGCAAGGCCAGCTTGGGCTGGAAGGCTCATCATACTCCTTGCCATGCCCTTGTCACCTCCTGCTTTGCCCATCTGCCTCCCATCCCTTGCCTTCTGGTCAGTAGAGGCATCCCAGCCCCACTCCCAACCCCTACCTAGTACTAACCCTCCTCTACGCCCTACCAGGAAAATAAACTTACTTCCGCCCTTCGTGGGCCTGGGTGCCTCCAGCTCCAGTATACTTGATGCTCCTCTTGGTGTGGAGGCAATCCCTCCAGGCATCGGTTTCCTTGGCCTCTGGCAGAGTATTGCAGTCCGTGCTTTCAAAAACCTCCTCTCTTCTCATTCTTCAGGAGGGCGTCAGCATGTTCTGTCCCTCGACAGGACAAGATCCAGCAGGAGTGGGCAACACGAGGTCAAATCCGAGACACCAGACTGAGAGGACAGGAAGGGGAAACATGGGACAGTCCTGGGTGATCTGGACCATCTGGTCACCTCATTCTAGTTTTATGAGTGGACATTTAGACAAGGAGACTAAGGGGGATCAGAATTCTAGATCCAGTGTACAGCAGTGTACAGGGTCACCAGATTACTTTTTACTTGGCACCCAAGACCTTTCCTCACCATGGATCTTCACAGGTGCAAGCAGGACAGTTTCATGCTTTAAAACCATGTGAACACGAATGTAATCAACAACCAGCTCAGTTTGAATCAAGCCTCCATGGAAGCAGGTTCAGCAGTCCCTCTGCCAAGGCTTCCTCTAGGATGAGCATACACCCTTGCCAACACCCTCCTCTTAGCAGGCCCTTGCCTGGAGTAGTGGACAGGACACAATGCCAGCAGAAGACCTTGGACCCAATCCCAGCAAAAGCCATGAGCTTTCCTTCTGCCTTTCAGCCACAGGACTGTTTGCTAAGCCAAGTTGGATAAACATCTTACAAATGCAAGCATTTCCTGTGGCCACCAGAATGACTGAAATATAAGAATCCATCACTGGTAGCCACCAAATCTTAGAGTACACACTTTATACCAGACTTTACCATACATCAGAATCAACTGGAGGCCTTGTTAAATCTAGATGTCGGGGTGACACACCCAGGGTTTCTGATTCAGTAGGTCTGGAATGGAGGCTGAGAATCTGTATTTCTAACAAATTCCCAGGGGCCGCTGATCCAGGGACTATATTTTGGGAGCCACTGGTCAATACCAAGAGAAGTCAACAGTAGCACCTGACTTATGTTAAGGAATCACTACCATCACAAATGACTCAGTACTCTAACCTCACTCAAGGCAGAGTTACAGAAAAGCCTGCGACGAAGAGAAAACTAACTGCTGGTCAATGCATTCATGTTAAGGCATTAAAAGGGAAAGAAGTACCTTAGAGTTCATTTCTTCTCTCTCCTTCACTTCATTTAATAGTTCTAAGTTTACGGAGATTAAATGACTCACCCAAAAAACAATAAGACACAGATAATCGATAGCAGAACCCAAACTTGAAACCCCCACAGCACAAGGTCAAATCATAAACATGGAGTCTCAGAAAACCTGGACTACATGGATCAAGAGTTTCTACAATCGGTGAATTTGGGCTTTCTTCCTGTCCTCCCCAACAGAGCACTCACTCCATGCCATGGTCATTTCTAAGTAAACCTATGACAGAAGCAGTTCCTGGGTCTCCAAGGTCAATCGTGAGTCCACTGTCTGGCACTCAGACTGGTTTTCTCACAGAAATTCCCTTATTATATGCGTAGGGCCTGGGGATAACTCCTCCTAGTAGGCACAGTATTACTGAACCACAGTGCTCTAACACCATGGAGAATATGATTTCCTTAAAATCTCATTCTGAGCTCCCACGTGGGCCTTTGGCCTTCCTGGCCCCTCTTCCTGACCCACTTTTCTCATGCCAGACTTCTCCTGTCACCCAAGTCTCAGCTTATATGTTTCTTCTTCAAGAGTCACTCCTGAGAAACTAATCCAAACAGATCTCACTCCCACTCTTCCCACCCCATCACCTTCTCTATTTTCTTTACAGGCCTCAGCATGGTGTGAAACATTGTATTCACCATTCACTAGCACATGAGCTCCAAGTGGGCGGGGACTTGGCCTGTCTCATTCACCACTGTGATCCTAGCACCTGCAACTGTGCCTGGCACAGAGTCAGTTCTTTATACATATCTGTTAAATAAATAAGTGCACTCTCGCCTGGAAAATCCCATGGGCAATGGAGCCTGTAGGCTGTAGTCCATGAGGTCGCTAAGAGTCGGACAAAACTGAGCAACTTCACTTTCACTTTTCACTTTCATGCACTGGAGAAGGAAATGGCAACCCACTCCAGTGTTCTTGCCTGGAGAATCCCAGGGACTGGGGAGCCTGTTGGGCTGCCGTCTATGGGGTCACACTGAGTCAGACACGACTGAAGTGACCTAGCAGCAGCAGCAGCAGCAGCACAAAGAACAAAAGACCCTAAAGCACCAGAAGCGTCTTCTTCCCAAGTGGTTCCCAAAGTTGGAATCTGAGATTTTCCTTTTTTCTCCCTTTGCACAGTAGGAGTTGGACCCCTTGTGCTTCAACAGGATGTGGAGGGAGAAAATGTCCACTTAGGCTGGTGTCCTCGATGACAAGAGCAAAAAGGAAATCCCAGGGATCAGGGCTGGTGCTGATTCACATAGAAAGGATGCTGGTGAGTCAGGTCTGTCTGGGCACAGGATTTGGGAGGCAAACAGTGTAACGGAAGGATGAGATGCATTAGAGTCAAGGGCTTTGGCTCCAACTCCAGGCAAGTCATTTCAATCTCTCTGAGCTTCATTAGTTTCTCCATCTGTTAAATGGGAATAGTACAAATACCCAAGACAGGACTTTTCTCATGGGCCAGTGGTTAAGACTTTGTGCTTCCAATGCAGGGGTGCAGGTTCAATCCCTGGTTGGTGAA
Organism: Moschus berezovskii; assembly: GCF_049115385.1. Lineage (NCBI taxonomy): Eukaryota > Metazoa > Chordata > Mammalia > Artiodactyla > Moschidae > Moschus > Moschus berezovskii. The sequence goes on from NC_142463.1 coordinate 16,420,343, forward strand.
CTAAGATCCCATATGTTGCGTGGTACGGCCAAAATTTTTTTTCAATTTTTTTTAATAAATAGCTAAAAATTACCCAAGACATGGGGTACTTGTGAGTTTCAAGGAAATTAGCATACATAGAAACTCTCTGTAAACAGTAAAAGACTATAACTTGCTATTCGCTGATCAATAATAAGACCAGGTAGTCTCTGGAGGGATCCAAGCTGATGAAACGGATCAGGGCAGGAAGGTCTACTGGGTCCTGCTCCGCCCCCTTACAGTTCTCCCCAGCGCCTCCAGGTCTCAGGCTGCTGGGTGGAAACCCTGGCCCAACAGTAGCTGTCTTGGGGTGCTGGCGCAGGCCACTCAAAGCCCTGGTGCAGCTGCCAGCAGCATCACTACCACAGATGGTGCGGCCAGAAGGAGCCCCAAGAGAAGACCACTGTGGGAAGCCGCAGAGGAGCCTGGGGAAACCGCCAGTGGAACTGAACCAGGCCAAGTGGTAGAAAATAGTCCGAGATCCCTGGCCAAAACCTCTGGATAACCTAGAGTCCCATAGATGGTGACTTCAGAGTAGCCAAGATTCCCTCTTATCACCCTGACTTCTCGACATCCTGGGTGGGAGGTGGGATGCGGAGTGGTGCAGGGTCTACACTCCTTCCTTTCCCCAACCGTATATTAACCTCGGTGCTGCATGAACCAATTTCCCATTAGCCAATTAAAAAACAAATTATTGGAATGTAGTTGATTTACAATGTTGTGTTAGTTTCAAGTGTATAGCAGATTGAATCAGTTATACATACACATATATCCACTTTTTTCCTAGATTCTTTTCCCATATAGGTCATTACAGAGTCAAATTTTCACACTGCAGGCAAAGAAGTTCTTGGCCACAAGGTGCCCTCACACTGCAAGTGTCACCTCCTCTGACCCAGTCACTCCCAAATCATTAATCATTCTTCCTCCAGTGATAACCTTAATGACAAATCTGCATGCAAAGAGTAATTTCTCATCCTTTCGACCAAGAATTCAATTCATGGGGCAACTGGCTAACAACCACCTACGACTAGGCATATTCGTCACACAGCAGTGAGCACATCTTCAGGAAAACACACACAACATCCAGCTCCCACCTTGGAGCACTCCATGACCTGGTTGGAGGCACAGAATTCATTACCCTCACTGTGAACCCCTATGTTCATCACCAGGAAGAAACCACACAGGGTGGGGAATAAAGCCAGGGGGTCATCTTCAGTGGCTGAGTTCTCTTTTGGCTCTGAAATGCTGCACTGATTGGGTCATCTGGATCACAGGTGAATTCTTTTATTTCTGACAATGTTATGAAATGATTGATGCTGGTGGATCCCAAATCAGAGATGTTCAGGGAGGCGTCATGCATCAAGGGGCTTAAAGAAGGAAAGATTTCAACAAGTCAAAAGGGCGAGAAAGGGAGGTCCAGGCAGAGGGAGGTGAGCAAAGCAAAGATGGGGCGAAGAGTGTGCTCGGGGCAAAGTCAGGACCGGGATGTGGAGGGATGAGAGCTAGCAGAATGGGAGGCTCTTATGAACTCTCTAAGGAGAATCACACAGAAGCTATTGATACAAGTCTCCCCCACCCCTCCCACTCTAGGTTGAGGATGCCACCTGGGGAGACACCAGACTACTATAAGTGATGATGGATGTGGGAATGCCAAGGGAGGACCAGGGGAATGCACATGTTGAGGATCTCTGGCTTTCAAGGGATGAGGAGAATAGGTGCCATAGAGGGAGGGGACCATGGAGGCTTATTCAGCCTGTCCACTTCCCGGGTCTGTACCCAGGGCCATCTACTGCCCCTGAGCGTGGAGACAGGCCTGCCTTGTTCTCTCCTTATCTCCATCCCCTCCCTGAGTTCTGGTCTGGGGCAGAGAGAAACAGCAGGACTCTGTTACTCCAAATTTTGGCGGGCAGGTTGGGACCTGCTCACAGGCCACCCAGTTATCTGGGACAGGTGCCGGGGGAGGGATGTCTGCTGGTCAGAAACAGGTGTGAAGGGCCCTGGGGTCTCTGGTTGGGGGTTAGGCAGGGTTGGCTGAGGAGCATCCCACTGGACTTCTATGTTCCTTCGTTCTCTGAGCTGCTATACAGACCAATCCTTGTACCGGGGGTGCCCTTCACAGGTACGTCTTGGTATACTCTTACTGTACTTTCAAAGTGAAAGTCACTCAGTCATGTCTGACTCTTTGTGACCCCATGGACAGTAGCCTGCCATGCTCTGTCCATGGGATTCCCCAGGCAAGAACACTGGAGTGGGTTGCCATTCCCTTCTCCAGGGGATCTTCCTGACCCAGGGATCGAACCCAGGTCTCCTGCACTTCGAGCAGATTCTTTACCATCTGGGCCACCAGGAAAGCCCAAAGTCAGGGTCTAAACTCACTTTCCCCGTCAAGTCCCTGACTCTCTTCATCAATAACAATCTTTCCTCCTCACATTCTCCCAAAGGACACAGTTCTTGTAACACTCTTCATCTCCTAAAATTACTTGTGGATCTGTCTACCTCCCCCACTGGACCAGAAAATCCCTCAGATGAGGGTCCACATCAGATTCAAATGCACAGGCAGCCAGGCAGATCCCATAAATGGGTGATACAGTTCATTTACGGGGCCAGGATGGTATTTACCCTGGTGTGGACCAGAAAATTGGGAGTCTCAAGATCTGTGATGAATGGGGGAGGGGACCTGCCTCACCTAAAGGGGCAGCTGCTCTCGTTGAAAATAATACCATGTGGGAGTGTGGGCGTATATTGCCAGAACTTCAGATTTTGAGGGAGAAGAAGGTATCAGCATTCTCATGCGAAATCACCACATCTTCAGTGTCAGCAGTAAATTCAAATTTAAGACACCACGTTGTGAGCCAAATGAATGCATCTGCAGGCCAGACTGACTTGAGTGCCACCCATTTGCAGCCTCTAGACTTTTTGTACGTTGCCAGTGCCTGGCACATCGTAGACGCTCAATAAATGCTTGTCGATTGAAACGCACACGAGCAAACGAAGGAATGAACAGAAAAGAAGGAGCAGATGGCCACGAGAGGGAAACAGGAGGGATGCCCAAGAGTCAAGACGCCAAGTGGCAGGTCGGGCAGCTCAAGGTGACCCCAGCGCCAAGCTGTCAGTGTGAACATCATGGTGGTCTTGCTGGCTGACTGGGAACGGGGATGAGAGACTCGGAGCCTGTGAACTCAGAGTCAGCATCCAGTTCTCAGAAGGCACTACGCTAAGCCACTCTCACTGCAGCCAAAACACAGACACAGCAAACAAACTGGTATGCACACACTCTCTTGTACAAGGTGTGCAAAAGTGGAGGCTCAGGCATGCCACAGATTCCACACTCCCAGAGACGTCCACTTTCTGCCAAGGGAAGAAAGAAGAGACGATTTTGCAATCTGAGGGGAGCAAGGCAGAAAGAAAAGAGTCATCCAGCCAGAATTCTGTCTCTAGCTAGAAACTCCTTCTCTGCCGTCTGTGGACTGCACTGAAGCCTTGGGTGGGGGTGGCCATGAGTGAGCCTAGCATGGACCCTCAGCCTCCAGGAACTCTATCAGGAGGGAGTGGTGTGCAAGCTGCTCAGGTGGAATGCCTGGGTTGCAAAAGAAAAGTTATTTCAGGTTCAACTGAGTTATAATTTATTTTTTCTAACCGATCATTACTGCTGCCGGCTCTATAAATAACCACCCAGGGAGGCTGCTTTTCTGCTCCCAAATCCTCCAGAAGCACTGCCAGGTTCTCTGTGGTTTCTGGCCTGCCAAACACACAGCACATTTCTTTTCTGTGCAGCCCTTCAGGGAATCCTTCTGCAATGCATGCCAAGGAATCTGCTGAGTTCTGCCCAACTCAATCCTCCCCTTCCTGATCCAATTCCTCTCCTCCAAACAGGCCACTCAGCCCCCCACCCCCACTCCACAAGAGGCCTCACTGCCTGGACACAGGTGGTTCCCAGGCCAAGGTCCCAGCTTCTCTCTGTTTACTCTGCTTCAAGCCAACAGCGGTCCTCCATGCTCAGAAGACAGGAACTATTTGTCGTACAGAAGCCCAGCTGCCGCAGCAGCCAAACTTCAGCCCAGGAAGGAAAAGAAGGTTAGCCTGATAGCATCACCAGCAAAATATCAAAGGTCAATACAGCCTCAGGAAGGATGGCTGTGGTTTACATGAAGTCAACTTAAATTATTTAAAGAAGAACATATTCAAGCATGACTCAGTTTAATCAAGTACAAAAAGAAAAAAGTATATTCTTGGTGGTGTTCGGAAGGATGGAGAAGTCCTTTCTAAGTACATGGCGTTTTCTCTTTAAACAGAGGAACTAGGAAGGAACTGATATTCAGGGAGACCCACCATGTACCAAGCACTATGCTGGGTCCTATTTGCTCATTATTCTGTTTCATCTTCACAGCATGATGTCTCAGAGGCAGGCATCTGTGTGTCTGTCCACTTTGTAGATGAGTGACCCAAGAAAAGAGACTTACTTGAAGTCATACAGAAGGAAAGATTCCAGCCCAAGTTTGCCAGACTCCAAAGCCCATGTTCTTCCACTGCAATGCCCATTGCCTCTCTAGCTAGGAGACTAGAGTCTGAAGACATGTTTATTTTTCTGTTCTTCAGGTTAATTTTGCAGCTCAGAAAGCAAGGACAACTTGGATATTTAACCACACTCCTTAACAGCTATATTTAAACTCCTTGGAAACTACTCTCTCTAGCTAGTCAACTGTGAACTCTTAGGTGGTCGCTCTTCCACCATCTATTAGGAAAATGACCATACGGGCCATGGCCACTTGTTGCTCTGCTGCTGTTTAGTCACTCAGTCTTGTCTGACTCTTTGCGACTGACTATGTTGCTTTAATGGTCTAATAATAAGAGCTTGTGTATTTATGAATAATTTTAGAAACAATAATTACTGAGACTTCCTCAGTGGTCTAGTGGTTAAGACTTCACCTTCCAATGCAGGGGGTGTGAGGTCAACCCCTGGTTGGGGAGCTAAGATACCACATGCCTTATGGCCAAAAAACCAAAGCATAAAACAGAAGCAATATTGTAACAAATTCAATAAAGACTTAAAAACAATCATTACTAATATTAACAAAACAATTTTTGAAAATGTAAGTATTCACAATTATTCAATCCCCCAAGACAAGTTAGGTAACCCTCTATATGTTACCTTGACAACGCTCCATGCTCACACTGTCAGGAACACTAATAACACCATGTTGTTGTTCAGTTGTGACTGACTTTTTTGGTGACCCCATGAACTGTAGCCCACCAGGCTCCTCTGTCCACAGGATTTCCCAGGCAAGAATACTAGAGTGGGTTGCCATGTACTATATTGTAATACATTGTATTAAATACATAACATTGATAAATATATTTTAATAAATAAATAAAATGAGACCTCTCATATCAAAAAAAAAAAAAAAAAGGACAAGGATCTTGTTTTCCATGGAGCTTACAGTGAAGTTCATGAAACAATGTCAGATAATGACAGCTAGTGGTAATTGCCACAAAGAAAATAAAACAAGGTGTTGTGATAGAAAATGATAGTGAATGACTGTGGGAGTAAGAGGGAAGACACATAGGGACCTTGAAGAAGGTCTCTGCGAGTTGCATGATGAGGAGGCCACCATGCTAAGGTCTACTTGGAGAGTAAGTGCCCTGGGCAGAGAGAATGTCAAATGCAAGGTCCTTGGGCAGGAGAGGAGGCCAGTGTGGCTGGACTATAATGAGTTTGTAGTAGGAGAGGCTGGAGAAGTTAGACGCTAAGGGTGGAAAGTCCCTGCCAGAGACAATTCCTAGCCACAGTGCCTACTAACTGAGTGAACTTAGAGATGAATGCCTCATGCTGCTCAGGGTTATAAAAGGAGTTCTGTAAAAGATAGGCTTCCCTGGTGGCTTAGACCATCAAGAATCTGCCTGCAGTGCAGTGCAAGAGACCCAGGCTCAATCAATCCCTGGGTCAGGAAGATCCTCTCAAGAAGGGAATGGCTACCCATTCCAATATTCTTGCCTGGAGAATTCCATGGACAGAGGAGCCTGGCGGGCCACAGTCTATGGGTTGCAAAGAGTCATGATTGAGTGGCTAATACACACAGGTAAAAGATGAAAAGAATAAACCTATGAAACATCAATATCAATTAGAAGCATGCACAGCACACAGTTTATGTCAATAAATGGCAGCCTTTGGTATCTGTTCACTTCTTTAATATTGATCTCCCCATAGCATGGAAGTTCTGTACCAGTTGGGCACAGCCAGTCTTCTACTCTGCTGACCCAGAGCAGCTGTCATCATGCTTTGCCAATTGAAAGAGCTCAATGAAAATTTAGTAAATGAATGAACTGAAAGATGAGTAAAGGCAATAGAATATCAGACCTTGGCTGAATACAAAAGACAGATATTGTTTTAACTAAACTTTTTTCCAATTATAAAAATAATGTCATGTATATTCTGTGAGTCTATGATATTTGAAACCAATATAGAAGCATATTCTACACACCACTTAAGACATATTTTC